>NW_027272124.1:0-208514 GCF_040938485.1 Diadema antillarum | reverse complement strand
CTCCGAAAAAAAATATATATATAGTTCTTGTTTTGTGAACAAAACCAAACAAAACCTTGTTCTATGTTGTATATTTGTGTCTGACCTGGGTCATTATCGCGAGGTTACATCAAAACATGACCCCCAATGTCACATATTTTACATGCCTGAGTCATCACCACTTGATATTGACATCGCCCCCCCCCCCCCTGTTTTTCCCCTACGGTTGATCAGTCATGCAACACAACACCTGTCTGAACGCCAAAGCGTTTTGTTCGTTTAGGTTTTTTTTTTTTAAGTTTTATTATTTATCATGCTTGTGGGTGTTGGCAATAACAATCGTTGTGATAATGACACTGACAACGATGAAAAACAAGAAACTACAGTATACTGTATTTGAAGTCAAAACAAGATTAAAAAATGCAGGTTTTCATACCCTTTGTGTGCGCTAAGAGTGCTAAATGGCATAGAAAACTTCTAGGGGAACCAACAAGTAGAGTTCCTGTATCTTCTAATGTAAGTACATGTACTCTACCCAGGAGGTCGTTACGACGCCCCCTATTGGTATCAGTGTGCACGTTGATTGCCGCAAATCTTTACCATTTCTCAAACGCTCTTCATACATTCATCATTGCCTGATATCCGTGCTCAAACGTTAATCAGGAGAATATGGGGGGTCTTTGAAATTAAAGGGGGTCGGTGCAATATAGGGCTCACACCCGAAAATACAATGGAATGTCCCAGACCCCTTCACAAATTCGTACAAAGATACCAAAATAAATGAAGGAAAAAATTGATTAAAAATCAATGGTGTAGTTTGGCAAAAAAAACAACAACTGAATAGCTGTAGATACTGAGTATGAATTCCTCTACAAACTGCATTTTGGTTGGAAGATGAAAGCTTTTCTGATGGAATTTGAGGGGACTCTATTTCATTGGGTACGTGTACGGAAAATAGGTGATTTTTTGAGTGACAAGAACTCGTAGTCTGGCTTTGCGGACCCCTGGACAGAATTTGGACTGAAGAATCCACCCTGACAATTTGATGGATGAAAGGGTATATCTCACTTATCCAGGTGAGTGAAGCTGAAATACCTCATTTCTCCCAGCTATTTTACAGAATTTGTTGAAATTTGATTTTTAACACACATCCCTATTGGGAAATATTTATGGGTGTGAGCCCTATAGAGGATGCATGCAATACACACAAGTCTATGAGAAGTATTCATCCCATACAAGCTCTGGTGGTTTATGTTGATCTATTGTATCACATCTCTTCCTCCCTCCCCATTGTCCTTCCTAACCCCCCCCCCCCCACCCCTCTCCTCTACCCCCCCCCCCCCAAACCTCTGCTTGGCTACAATTTGTTTTCTTATTATGTTGTTGTGGTACTAGATCTTTGTATATAGCAGTCATCAGTATCACACAACTTTGAATGACTGTGTTATTTTAAAGTATTTCTTTGTTTTGGCTACCACTGAAACAGGTTAAAATTCATAAAGTTAGTCTGTTTGACAAAACAAAGTCTTTTGAAGTACTTTGTAGGCAATAAGGTGATGATGACACCCCCATAATCAAGGATTACTGCCTGCATCTATGCATTCATCTTATGAAGAACTGATCAACACTGCAAGATTTATTTTGTAAAAAAAACCCCAAAGGGCATGATTTTCAAAAGTGTCCCTTTGAGAAGCTTTATAACCCTTGAATGTTTAATTTCCCATATGATGTAGGGGCAAATATCATCAAAAACACATTTATGATGTTAAAAAGTCAAATGAGAAATATGACCTCCACTACAGGGCTCACTCCCGTAAATACAATGGAATGTCCCAGACCCCTTCACAAATTCGTACCAAGGATACCAAAATAAATGAAGGAAAAAATTGATTAAAAATCAATGATGTAGTTTGGCAAAAAAAACAAATAGCTGTAGATATTGAGTATGAATTCCTCTACAAACTGCATTTTGGTTGGAAGATGAAAGCTTTTCTGATGGAATTTGAGGGGTGTATATTTCATTGGGTACGTGTACGGAAAAAAGGTGATTTTTTGAGTGACAAGAACTCGTAGTCTGGACAGAATTTGGACTGAAGAATCCACCCTGAAATTTTGATGGATGAAAGGGTATATCTCACTTATCCAGGTTAGTGAAGCTGAAATACCTCATTTCTCCCAGCTATTTTACATAATTTTTTGAAATTTGATTTTTAACACACATCCCTATGGGGAAATATTTATGGGTGTGAGCCCTATAGTGCTAACCCATACTTTTGTCAAAATTGAGTTACATGCATTTTCATAATCCTTATCTTTCACTCTAACCTCCGTGAAAATATTATTTTTGAATTCAACCAATAAGATGGTAAAAAATGTATGCATTCATGTTTTCTAAATGTATAATGTATGGACTTTCCAAACATTCAACAATTTTATCTCAATATGACTATTGTGTGGGTTGGCACTATATTCCACCGACCCCTCAATTGGGTTTTGATCACTCTCGTTCTGAAGACAGTGAGATCCGTTAGTATGTTTCATCGATATTCCAGTTGAGGACTCGGGGAGTCAGTGGTATGGTGTTGGAGAAAGTTGATGTGCATTATTATGTTTCGTGGATGAGCATCATTACTCATCCACGGTGTATCGATGGTTAAATATTGAATGCTCAATTCTGTTCATCATCACTCATAAGATTAAATGATTAAGAAAGCAGGCTTTGGCTTTGTTCAATTCCATCATTTTGATCGAGGGCCTATTCCCTGTCTCCTTCTTTCTGTCCCACTTTCCCTCTCTCCTCTCCGTTTTTCTTTCTTCCTTTCGTTTCTTTTCTCGATCATTTCTTTCATCTTACAAAACTAATAATGATATAGGGCATTTGTAATGCCCCTTTCCACTACGTCTTAGTGCCCAAAGGGACGTACAAATTCCTCAATCAGTATATAAAGAGTAAAAGAAATAAAGAAAAAAAGTCTATACTCCTCCCCCTCTCTCTTTTACCTTATATATAAAGATGGATCAGAATGGACTACATGAATGACAAAATCCTGCTTCCTGTTGAAATAGAATGATTGATTTGTTCCTGTGATTTTTTTCCCATGAACGTCGACAGATGGTTAATGTTTCTAGAATGTTCAATTTTCAATCACTATCCTCTCTGACGTTCTTCCATGTCACATTGTTTTAATTCTTAGATAATGAAAGAATGTTACCAGAGGGTTAATGTTTCTAGAATGTTCTATCTTTTTATCAATAGCCTCCCCTGACGTTATTCCATGTCACGTTGTTTAAGTCTTAGATGATGTAAGATTGTCAACAGATGGTCAATGTTTCTAGAATGTTCAATTTTTAATCACTATCCTCCCTAACGTTCTTCCATGTCACATTGTTTTAAGTCTTAGATGATGTGAGAATGTTAACAGATGGTTGATCTTTCTGGAATGTTCAATACCCTCCCTTGACCCTTTTTGTCTGATTAGAATGGCGACGTTTTTAATTTGCCGTGTATTTAATCTGTTGCATATGCTGGGTGTGGCATGTGACTGCTCACAGATGAATGCTGAACTTTATACAATGGATGTACGTATGTATGTATGTATGTTTGTTTGCTTGTTTGTCAGTTACCACGTTAATATGCCTCCTTTTTCTCTTCTCTCCTTTTGTCAGTTCCCAATATCCTCTCTGATAATCATATGAAACGATGATATGCTGCGTCACGAATTTTGGTTTCAAAATGTGTAAGGAACACATGGGTTGTCTTCTCATCAAGCTTCGTTATGTATGATTATTGTGACTTCTCCTGAAGCTTGAAGCATGTCATGGTAAAAGAAAATGCAATAATTTACTGCATTTTCTATCTAACTGATTTATTGAATGCGTTTGTTAGAGTTTCCTTTCCTTAGAAAATTTTATTTTACCCGAATCTGTGTGTTGTTGTTGTAATTTCGTTGGTACACTTGCACTTTTGTTTGTACTTTGTATTCTCAGAAAAAAAAAATCCTGAAATAAACCGAAATTGAAATTGAAAGTCAGTTTCTTATTATTCTTTAACTTATTGCAAAGACTACATCAAATATGAGTTGTTATTATGGAGAGAGTACTTCCGCTCATTGTGCAATAGCTTTGCCACGTAAACATAGCGGAAGAGGACGTAGAATAAAAAATGAAATAAACCTGATTTTATTCAGAGCGGAAATGATATAAAGTATAGAAGAAGACATTTCTCAGAATTGACATCCGTCTGTTGACCTCTCCGGAGGGTCAAATGACTAGGACAGGTCATTATCGTGACCTCAGACGGCCTCGTTCGTGCTTGGAAGTAATTTCGAAACGATTACAGGGCCGTCGAGAAGGTTTATTTTCATCATCAAAGTATTTTTTTTTTTTTGCTTCCGAGAGAGACGGACGACATTCTTAAAGCGAGACTGTCAACACTGTCATGCGTGTAGCCATAATTCGAATGCACTTTAATATCAAATTTGATACGTATAATTATATCAAATAGATTCATCAATGTGAAATCAATTGGGTTGGCTCGCTAACACTCGAGTCGAGTCTTTTCATGGTATTCCTCAATGGTGAATTCTTTTTTAAAGTTTCATCTTGTATTTTACCCTGATAAATACCAGAAATATTTGAGGAAAAGAATTAAGAGAGAGCATATACTACTCACTGCAATATTAAATTTTCTGTATGAGAGAGAAGGGGAGGGAGAAAGGGGGTGGAAGGAGAGGCTGTATGTTTGAGGGGAGAGAGAGAGAGAGACACAGAGAGAGAGAGAATAGAAGAAGTAACCTTAAAACGATATGGCTTTTCCCTAACTACAGAAACACTGAATGAAAGGAAGAGTTTATTAAGCAGATGGGTTTGTACGGAGGGAAGACAAATTGGAGAACACTCTTACCTCAAAATTATTGTTTGTGCTTTTCTATTAAGGAGTCACTTTTCTTTGTGGGAAACATCAACATGAAACATGTGAAGAGCAGAACTTTTTGTTTTTATTGACGAATATGAAATCCTGAAGGTTAACAAAATGCAATGATATAACAATTGCGTGGTAAACTGATCGATTATCTGTTACAGCTTTGCTTCTGGGTTTTATTATTGTCTCAAATGCTATCTTCTTCCCTTTCACTTTTTTGAGAAGTATCACCCAAATAGATCTAATGCACTAGGTCGACTGGATTCAATCTTTCATTTTTCGCAGTAAAAAACAAACAAACAACAAAACAAAATAAGTTATAAAAGTTACAGACACTGTGCTAGTCCAGTAAGCCCAAATATCTTCTCTTTATGAGAAACGCGTATAGAATAAAGTCTACTATCGTGATTTGTAAAACTGGACCATTATGGATCACACTAGATGAATGAACTAATTCACATCAACTATCTGTACACTCAGCATATCCTGAGGCAAAAGGAGGATGAATCAAACGTGAGTGGAGTGCTGAAGTAAAAATCCAACAAACGAATGGCATCCCTGTTTAGGCGTTCCTATGCCCTGTCACTTTGAAAAGGACGAAAACAAAACTATCAAAATGCATAGTTTATACCACTTGTCGCTGGTCATTTCTATTGGAGGAATCTATGCTTTCAACACGCTCTTCCATTACCAGTCTTTTTCAAACGAAAAAACAAAATCCGTTCAGGATTTTATCACGATCGCCCAAACTCAAGTACAACTGTACTCCAGAGGAAAGATAACCAACTTACGAAATACGCATAACTAAATGAAGGTTTACATTATTTATTTTTCATCTGTTGTTTAAGCACACCACTAGCAAGACAATAGGTTAGTTTGTCTCTTATGTCAAAGTGACACAGATTTGAACATTTATTGTACATAAAAACAAGTAAGGATGATCGCTTTAGCACCATGACAATTTCCATGATACTAGTGAGCATGACCGTAAACATTATCACCTAATCATGAGTGTCGTTATGACGTTTTTGATTGTGACGATCATGATTGCGACTACATTATATCAGTGGCTGTCATCTGCATGCACCATCATTTTTAATTTAATACCCGGCAATTTTCGAAGGCATATCAAATAAGGAATATTTGTAGAGTGTAACCATTGGAAAGTAGAGCGATGATTTCACAACGCTTCTTGCATTCCTTTTTAACCATGAAGATTTATATCACTATCAGAGATCAGCGAAATGTCCAGAATTTACAGGGTTAATTCAATAACAGCAACCACTGGTGGTAGTTGATTGGTAGGAAGAATGTCCTCTCTGCGTCGATGCCAACATTTCCCTCGGAGAAAGAGGTTGGAAAATACAACATGTAATAGCATTGCCGCTAATGATGACGATAACAACAAAATAGCAGTATATGATAAAGTTATGTTAGTGGGATATTAGATAGCGCTGTTACTGTTATCACTATTCTGCCATTCTTGCTTCTACGACTAATAATTAAACAACAATGACGGAAGGTAATGACGACAGCAATAATGATCAGGAATATCCATAGACATAGCTCTTTACCAAAATATACATGACAAAAGGAATCTCGTATTAAATGCACCCTAAAAGTATTCAATGTTTTTGCAGTCAACACGTATATAACTACTCGTGTGAATCTTGAGATAGCACCTAATAACAGTAATGACCTCCCAAGGTCTGTTTACGACCTTATGATGGGTGTCTGACTTCAAAACGATTAATGATTTTTTTTTCGCTGATCTCAAAACCATCGCGAACATTTTATTATGACGTGACAGCGGGAAGGAGAGCTCAGAACATCTCTTGAGATGCCATACCTGGACGGGTAAACCGGGCTTTTCTTTATACCGGCGAGAAAACAAGGTCAAAGTGGAACCCCTTCCAAAGAAACCCGTTCATCCTGATACAGTTTGGGGAGTGCGGGAGCTGCTGTAGGCTATCATCGTCCTTGCTTTCCGTGATGCAGCTATTCTTCGATGCTTTGCAGAGTTGAAATCGATAGTATTGAAACAACACTCAACTTGGAGTCCACAGTGTTTCTGATTTGTGCTGCTGTATGCACATATTGGCTGTTTGTGTGTGATTGCAGCGATCTTTCGATCATCGCAGGGAGTTAAATCGATAGTATTGAATGACTTTCGGGTCCACCTCATCTGAATTGTTTAATGACAAGTGTTTATTTGCACACTTGTATGTGGTTATATGAACCGCATTTGGGTGTGTTTCATGTGCCTATCAATAACATTTCGGTCAATAAATCGCTACAACATCATAAGTCTTTCGAATAAATCAACATTCATGGCGCTGATACCACATCAATGGCTACATACACATTCTGAAGTTTTCAGAATCTGTTCAAATGGACGTTTATTTCATTTTCTAGTAGAACAACTGACGACATATTTTGGGAAAATGGAGCCCATACAGGTCAGGAAATCTTTTGTAACCTTAAAGGCGACGATAAAGTCTCGTTCCTTCATAAAACTGATTCAGTTGATTTTTTTACAAGGGGGAAAAGACAGTTAGGGTTCAGTGAACCCCTATGGTATAGATATTTGCTACAGTTTGATATTATTATTTTCAATTTATCATTAAACCAGTCTGCGTGTTTCGTATGCAAGCAACAATAATCTGCGATCTGAAAGGGGCAATGGCTTCAAATATTGACCATTATTTGGGTGAAACTGCATCGAACAAAAAGTAGGCCCTTAAGGGATCGAGACATAAAAGAAACATACACTGACCAGTCAAGGTTGGTTACGATGCAAACAAATAGTCGTCGTGGAACGTGAAATTGACCACTTGACCGCGGGTGGGGTTGTGATGGTGGGAGGGGTGGGATGGGAGTGATACGTTGGTTGGTCGGAAGGTCGGGGGGCGGGAAGGATGTAAACTAGCCATTCACGGTCTCCATCTCACCCTTAAAGGTTTGATAGCCCTCACTAAAAATCCCACACTCTATATTTGCACGGAAATCAATTTCTCGTAGCGTATGGTGGTCTCAAAGCGGCAGGCTGCAAGTAAGCAATGTAAAATTATGTGAAATTGTTACGTGGAATGTAGCGATTGCCGCAGGAAAAATTTCAACAGAAAACACTGAAAAGTACCCCTCCATTTACTCTCTAAATTACTATAAAATATCTTATCGTGTACCGTCTCTTGAAATCGTTCCCCTGATCGTGAAAATGAGATATATGCAAACAAAACGAGACCCGGCCCTTCCACAAAAGAAATGTTTCATTTATTAAAACAATGATTCAAACGGAATATACATTCTGGTCAAAATTTGAGTAAAATAATCCGCACGGCCCAGAATATCACCATAATCTGAAACGTTAAACTGTTTTCGTCGAGAATATAATTGGGGATGTCGATCAAAGTCGAGGAACACTTCACAAATTGCAGCAATTAAGGGTCAATTTCTAGTCAATAAATGGATACTGCAAATTTGAATTTACATATAATTCCAAAGAAGAAATTCTTATCGTCTTTTATTTTGATTTTAATCACTGTAATCTGAAAACATGACGTGATCATCGCTGAAGTCGAATTGCTTTAAGAGCTGTGTAGCATGACCTCGGCCGAATCATCACACGACAGCTCGTAAGCACGCCCAATCGTTTTTATAGTGTCGTGCGATTCAGAATGTGGTTACATCCCCCTGAGCTGTGCGCGGAGATGAGATGGTGAAGGCTGCATCCTCCCTCCCCATCACAGTATAATCCTCACTGCCGAGAGCCCAGCGTCAAAAGCCTCTTGGGGTCAGGGTGACAGGATTTGACGAAGAAATGTAGTTGTATATACCGCGTCACATTCTTGCATTCGATTATCTGCGGCGAATATACCAATCGCGGCGCACGGTTTGTAGCAGTGAAAGCATCAGCCGGACTGTGGACTTGACCGTGTTGGACTATTAAAGCGTGTCGCTGTTGCCCCCTGTCAAGCTGCCCGAAACTTACTCCGTCTAGAACTGTCGAGAACAATTATTAACCTGAAGCAGGAGAGCGACTTGATCTCAGCGTCATATTTTTAGCTGTTATACATAAATATAATATTGGGAGCCTTCACATCACATCAAATCGTAAGTACAAAAAAAAAAAATCACTCTGGAATATCTTTTGTAATTAGTGCTGAAACCCGAGAGTCACTTTTCACACAGCCCTGATGCATCGGTATTGAACAACATTAATTGTGTACGTTCTTTTTTCGGGGCGGGGGAGGGGATAAATGGAACCTCTTTTTACTAATTTTAGAGAGTTATGAAAGGGATTGAATCCGCTGCAAATGTTGTCAAACAGATATATTGAGGTGGAGTAAAGGAGCATAATAATTGCTTTGTGAGTGTGAGTTGGCTTGATTTGTAGAAAATAAGATATTTCTTGTTTCATGCGAGAAACGCTGGGAAAACGTAACACACAAGAAGAATATACTCGTGCAAGAGTATGCGAAGTGTTATTTTTGCCCTTTCCTTCGTTTAAAGAGGGTATGTCGATGACCCGACTAAAGCCGAGCCACGGGAAGTGAAAAGTGTGCGGTGGTTGGCATGGAATCAAATCCATTCTCTGTCTGAGCGTTAGAAAACTCGTAGAATGACTTGACAGTTGACAAGACATAGAAATGGGTGTGTCATCGAAAGGATATGAGCTATGATTAGCCAGTTAGTAATCGTCACTAGAAAGGTAATGCCGCCATGTTAAATCCTCGCTCTTGGGTAGGATTTTTAAAGTTGGCAGAGGCTCTTGCGGTAAAAGTGATAAAATTCATCTTCATATTTAAAGGCCTTTCAAGAAATATTAACCTTAATTGGACAAGCCTCTGTGCAGAGAAGAATGGTAGGATGGTGCATCATTAATTGCCGCCAGACAATGTTCGCCTTGTCGGACAACGTGACTCTGTGATGCGTCTTTAATGGGTCCTCCAAGGATTACGGAGAAAGGGAGTTGAAAACTTTCCCGAAGAGAACCTCTTAGTTCGCGATGTCATGGATAAGAGGCTCTGTAAACCGAGGATGGAATTAGCGCACTGCGCAGACATGAAAATTCATTGCTAATATTTTTTCCAGGTCTGCTTCGTGAGAGGAAGAATGTTTAGTATTATGGGAACATTTCAAAATATGTTTCAGACTTTTCAGACTTTGTTTGAGGGGCAGTGGAGGGGATAGGACTCTGTGAGTCAGTACTAAAAATGACTTCAGGCGTATTTCTTTTATCTTGTTTTCTCACTATAAACAACTAACATTTGGTATGGTTTTTTTTTTGTTCAAAACGACATTCATGAGTTTATTAATGGTTTTTAGTTAATTTTTCCCTCGTAGTTGTAGATTCTGAGAATCATTTACTGACATGAAATATACAATCCATGCATTTAACTATGGCAGAGTCAATCTCATCATTGAAGTGCCAAAAAGTAAATTGAAGTCATTTTAGTAGTACTCTGCTCGATTGATGTGACTATGATTAATTTATAGAGATCGCTGACTAATCTCATGCAAACGCTTTAAAACTCTAAATGCTGACATGTGTGATATCGTAACCGAGATGGTTATTATCTGGCTCTTCTGTTTTTATGATTTCGTCTATGACTGACCAATAATCTGCCTTAAGTGACAGAATGCTATAATCTGAGCTCACGAAGAACATCCCTAAAACCAAAACAAGCATACACAAAGACCCCAACTCCAACCATTTGAACGTGCAATTTTTTTTCCTCTTTCAAATCATTACTTTTTGCAGCATTTACCAGAATGACGTCATTGTCCTTGATCGTCCTGTTCTGGTTCTCATGTCTCCAAGCCGTCTCCCACGCCTGTCTCACAGGGGCAGGCTGGCAGCCCTGGAATCTCACCACGCGGACCTCGCGCACCGACGTCGTTCTGATCGGCACGGTGACCGCCTTGCATCCAGTGTTCAGTAGGCGTCGTGTCGACAGGCAGGAGGTGCGCTCGTACACGGCGCAAGTCGACGTCGCGTGCGTGTTCGGCGTGAGGATGAACTCCAGTGATATCGTCAGGGGCCTGTCCGACAGCGGCGGCCTCGTGAACGTGACCGGGATGAACGCCGCTCGTCCCAACCCGTCTTGCGGGCGCACCGAGGTCGCCGTGGCCGGAGAGTACATCCTGATGGTCGTGGGTGGATGGAACGGTGGTCATCTCACCCCGGACCTGGTGAACTCGCAGTCCGCGGCGTTTAACGCATCTGGCGACTCATTGCAAGAACTCGCAGGAGTAATGTCGGGACGCCATCAAGGATATCGGATAAGGTCACGGACATGTCCTACGGAAAACACTGAATTCATGACGTCCACGAGTACTGTGAACCCGACTACGATGAAGACAAGATCGGTAGCAGACACGACGCCAGAGGGATCAGATCAAACAACCGAGCTCCCTCATCTTAGCACCGTTGCATCCGAAACAGGAACTGGTAGAGCAAAGCAGCTAGCGGCTCTCCCTGCACTCGTGATATACACAGTCTTTCTAGCCTCTTTACTTTAGACCGGTGAAACAGAAATACTCGATAACAATATCAGAACAGGTTACTATGTCATCCCATTCGATATATACTGTCGTTTCGTGTTAATTGTGTCATAGTGTGATTTATAACTGTGTATTTTTGCTACAATTTCCATCACATGCACCATGTATTAAGCAAACATTAATTTCTTGATTATTGATTTTCATGTCACTTTCAAACAGGCCCACTAGCAATGTACAATGTCGTATGTGGGGTAAGAAAGTAAGGTAAAACGAATCTCCACCTCAAATTGATTATAAACAGCATAAATTCAGACAATCTTGAAATAAAAGGATTCGTTGAATTGATAAGCAATGGAAAAAGAGATTTGAGTGTTTATATATTTTCCCAGACAAGAGTTATCATAAGCAATCGCAAATTTGAATTAATTAAATTGAATTACTGTCATTTTTGCCATCCTCCCATTTACTCGCATACAAATCTATGCAAACATGCCCTCTTCAGCTCTTAATTTGAGTAAAATAGAAAGAAAATATCCTTTGCAATTTTACACTAAATTTTGGTAGCCTTGAATGATTTTTCAATGTTGAAATTGTAAAAAGGATAGGCTTATATCTTGTTGAACGGTTGATTATATTAAAGAGACGATTTAAATAACATTCTAAGTGCAGATTGTACCACATAATGAGTATGTTGAGGGGTTGGGACATCATCACCAAGAAACTGTAAAGTTCCGTGGAGAGCTACTGGTATTAATCCCCGAAAGACTGGGTGGGGATCTCTTAGACCCCCCCCCCCCCTTCCACATGAACTGCGATGACGTTGTCATACAAAAAGATTTTACCTTCCAGTGTCTTGACCGGCCCAACAATGAAAATCGATGGCCTAATACATCGGGCTACCAAAACAAATCTTTCCTTAAAAGATGGTGACCCAACATCTATTTCTGGTGTACCCTGGCGACCGGGCTACCTCTACTGTTGACCCTTGATATATACCTATATATATATAAGATGACGAAGTAGAGTGGTAATGCATTTTGACAGTCCAACAGTGCTATTTATTCAGACCAGGGAGGTGAGACAAAACAAATTTTCGATGAATACATTCGTCTTCCTCAGGGTCGACAATGACAATTTTGAAAATGACAATTACAATGACAATGACAATTCTGACTTTCAGAATTGTCATTGTCGACCCTGAGGAAGACGAATGTATTCGTCGAAAATTTGATCTGAATAAATAGCACTGTTGGACTGTCAAAATGCATTACCACTAGTACTTCGTCATCTTTTCCATACTGGTACCAACACGCGGACTACAAGTATCATTATATATATGTATATGTACATATACATATACTGTATATGTATATGTATATGATTTACATATACATATACATATACATATAAACACATACATATACATATACATATACACATATACATATACATATGTATATATACATACATACAAACAATTATTTCACGTATTCATGGGGTGAATAATCGGTCCTTCAATTGGGAAATCACTTGTGTCAAATTTTACGACTCAAGTTGTAGCCGCGCCTGTTGTACTAAACTCACTGCGAGCAAGGCGCTTGTTTGATTTCATGATGAATGATTACTCGTACAGTTGTAAGTATTCAGGTTGGTATTATGTATAGTCATCGGTTTTGTTATGATTGTGCTATAACGCAAAGCGTCTCGATTGTAAGAATGTTGTGTATTCATTTGCCTTCATACATTGTATACATCTTGCTCTTGGGATCAGTGGGCTCAGTAACTCGTTTAGTATAAGTTTCAGATTTACAACTCTTTACTTGTAATGACTGGTTCAAGGTATAGGCGGTTTTAATAGTGTTATCGTTTTGTGACCAAATCGAGCTTCAACAGTTGGCGTTCTGGAAACAAAGCGGGTTTGTTTGTTTGTTTGTTTGTTTGTTTGTTTGTTTAATCTTGTTTTCTTCTTCAACTTCTTGTCCGCATCTGCTGTTGGTATGGGTGTCCTCGTTTTGACGATAAGAAAGCGTAATACATGACTGTATCGAAATGCCATAGCTCGACTCTTAAGAACGTCATTTGTATCCGGCCTGAGTCTCTTCCTGCCATTAAAAAATAATGACATCCAAAGTTCACAATTTCTCCTTTTCTCCGAACAGTCATCAAAGCAGTGGATAAATATTCATCGGCGGACGATTATTTGCTTGTTGAGGTTCATGTGGGAAGGTGATACGGATAAAGATTCTCCGCTCATCTCAGACATCATCCCTGATAGATTGAATACAGAAGTTGACTGAAGTTTGCCCACTTATTAGAGCATTGTGTTTTGCTTCTTGGGCTGTTTTGGCTTAGCGGGTAAGACTATGGATTCTCAATCTTGAGGTTTTCAGTTTCGGTGTTTTTAGCAGCACCAGGGGAGGCCCCAAGGTAACTAAATCTTGGTTTCTTAGTCCTCCGGTTGGAACTTAATTAAAGCCATTGGTTTTGCGGCTGCTCGCTTAAATGCAGTAATTGCTTCCTTAGTGGCCACTTCAAATTCAGTCAAGATTCACACAAGTCGAAAAATTAGCGAAGTAGAAAAATATTTTACTCTCTAATGGATATAAACATACGTTAATTGTTACATGTAAGTGGAATTTCACAGAAGTTGAAATAATTTTTTCGGTCCTTTTGGATTCGTCTTAGGTGAGGTTGTCTGTAATCCACTTCTGACAATAGTTATGCTGTCTCAGATGATTTTTCGTTAAGTAAGAGCGAAACTCGGTTGAGTAGTTTCGTAACTGGAAAACCAGGATCGAAGTCAATGTACTAGCAGTCATTACTGACTAAGGCATCTCATCTGCGTCGCGATATAAGAATTAGTTGGTGTTTGGGGAAACTGCAGGTGTAGGAAGCGTTATATTGTTGTATTAAACGTGTTTCTCATTGTAAGTTTATCTACTGTAATAGATGTACGGAATTCACCATGTAGAGTTTTTCTCTCTTTTTTTGTAATTTAGTGCTCTGTAACAAATCGACAAAGTAAGTATTCATGTAAACATAAGTATTTTCTTCGTTGTCACTTTGAGAACACTACATGCCAAAAATGTCATTTGAAAACACAGACAGACAGACAGACAGACACACACACACACACGCACACACACACGCACACACACACACACATAGCCAAGACGTCGCGCTATTAGAATTTTCTACCATGAATCTCCAGGATCGGGTGTAGTCTCAAATTCTGAATAATAATATTCGAATGATTTTTTTTCTTCTTTCTGTCTTGATATTGAAATGCCTGTCATTCCTCTTCCTTAAGCGATTGTGAATCGTTGATTGTTGGTAAGTGACAGTATCGAAGATGATAGTCATGCACACGATGAGCTCAATACCCAGTAGACGTGCTGTGATTCTTTAGCAGCATATATATTTATTTCAAGAAAATATATAATAGAAATGAAATACCTTTGATGTTTCCCATGTTATTACATTAGTGTTAACAAGTAATAATAAAGAATCGTACAGAATACACATCAATGAATTCAGCACATTCCTTTTTGTGTAGAACCATATCTTTACTTTAACACTTTCAAAGTGACATAGCAGGAATTATCAGACATGTATCCCCCTATATATATGTATATATGATATATTATATATACATATATCATATGGACATACACATCATACGTACATATACATGACGACATATTATCCTTATACTTACAGAGATACACACACAAACACATACTTGTACATACTCATACGATAATCTAGACATATTGTGCCAGATTGTGAAATGTGAACTAGCTCTTCCTCAGAACCTTTTTGCTATAAAAGCCTATAATTATGCCATGCGCAAAGACATGAAGCATAACATAGGGAGGAGCATAATTATTGTGTATTGCTGAGATATTTTCCATGGAGATTGCAACTTGTACTATAGGTCTACAGCTTGTCTGTACAAAACTAAGCAAAACAACAGAAAATCATACAAAGATCCAAAACTCATCAGACTATATTCCGTGTATTCCGTTTTCTCAACCATTTAAGAAAATCCACTCCTTAATAACACACTTCGGGAGCGCATGCCGTCTGTTCTGTACAGAATGGTGGTTACATGCTTAAGCAAAACACGGCTAATCCCGATTTAGCTGTTGTAGTAGTAGTACAATGTATAGTCAAAACACTTGTTGAGAATGGGGTTTTTAAAGGTGAACGTTGTTTAAGGTGGAATTTGCCCCATAACAAGCTTGACATTGTTTCTTAGACGTATACACGACTTGCTGGAAGTTGCATGTGGTTGTCAATAGCAGCTTTGCTATACACACACAAAAAAAAATGAAAAAATGCCAATGAAACAAAAGCATTAACGAGAAGGCGAAGAAAAACTCTTTGCATAAATATTCACATATTTTGAGAAAAATCCAGATAGCAATCGTGCAATTCATACAAATTGCGAATTTAAATTACATACGTTATATGTATAATCTAGATACAACAAATTAGTCGTTTTAAACGCTAATTTCCACAACACAACTCGCATTCCATAATGCCAATATTGGGGACATTAATCATCGATCACTTTGTTCAAAAGGAGAACTACAACACATTAGGCTAACAGCATTTACACTTTTGAGTACATTCTAAGATACATTGATAAAAATATGCATAAACACTAAGAGATGCACCATTGCCAATACGATTCAATTCGAAGATATCAAAAATAAATACGAGAGCGACACAACCCACGAAGCAAACGGCTAAATTGCAAAGATTATGACATCTTACAAAATATTGAAAAAAGGCAGTATAATGCTTGACTACGGCTAAATACCTATTGGAACTCTACGAAGCGTACTGAATTGACTACTTCTAGCATTATCTCAATGTCTGGGTGTGGGCGGAAGAAGGAGGAAAATCTATCAGGCTGGGGTATCTATTTTGATAAAGTTCTTGGCGAGTGCATGGAATTTAATCCCGTTATACATTCTCTTGGTCCCTTGTTAAGAGTCTTGGAGGAATACTTGATAGGTGACTGAACTGTATTAATACTCGGATGTTTATAGATTAAATACATGTAACCAATCTCTAAACTTTTCCCCCATTGCGATTCCAGGGAGGCGATTGCTACAGATAGCCTCCATGGCTGTGCGGATGGCTTTCATTCTTTAGTAATACCTGAATGTATAGCACCTGTCATCTGATACACATGAAGTATTGCCATTTATGAGGGAGATTTCGAGATGTGTATCGAAGTATGGTTGGGGATTGTCACGATTTTGTTTTTATTTGGTCCATTTTCCATAAACAGAGTACTAGATCGAAACTATAGCGAAAAGAAAGCACAGGAACAGTTGTGACTCGCAAATATAACTAAACTTACATAATCACTAGTCACCATTACGACGTAAAATTCATCGAACGATAGGCAATAACATCGCAGCTCTCAACTTCGATAAGGCTACATACTTTATTTTTTGTAGTTATGTTCTTTTTTAATAAAAAGGGCGAAGCTACAGATCACAATGCTCGTGTTGTACATCGTTTTCACTGTAATAATCATTATTTTGATTATGAGAGATTTAATCACCAAAAAAGCATCCTAAATTTTTCCGAAAAAGCATATCGCCACAGAATATCTTCACTTGATAACGGCATTTCATGATTCATTTTGAAAATGACACAACATTCAATAGCAACGTCACTAGGCGGACATCTTGTTCGAGCTCCAAGAATAAAGCACATAGCATTACTCTCTGCTAAAAGTAGGAAAAACATAACATATACAGATACACCGTAGAATTCAAACACGCTAAACCGTCATCTGCCCATTAACTCGATGAAATATTTTCATATAAAAAAATTGCAAGAAATTGAATATAGACAATATATAGATACAGAAAATATAGCACGCTTGCGAAACTCAACATGTATAACTTAATATTTACACAACAATATCGCTCAAGTTAACACACTTACACAAGAATCGTAAACATTACGATATCCCGAAGAAAGGCTCCCGTCGCAACGCGACTTCAACAAGTTTAACAAGCGTAACCGCTAAAACCCTGCCCGAAATAATAAAAACTCCAGCTACGGCAGTAACCTTGTCGATTTTCTTTTCATACTATCACTTTAACACTTCTGGTTTTCTCTTAATGTTATTACCCTGGCGAGCATTACAAAAAAGACAAACAGACAGACAAACAATCAAACAACCAAACAAAAACAAGAGAAGAAAACAATTAGTGACGGATAAAGGGGTTGGCTTGGGAACGAAAGGAACAGTGGCGAACGCAAAATATGAGTCATTGGAGACTTAGTGATTTCGGGAGGAGCAGAAGAAGATGATTAAGAAAAAAAAACATCACGAGAAATGTGGGTGTGGTTTCAGGGTGTCAAAAAAAATGAATGAATCCGGCATGAATTGCATGACTGTGTCTTCAGTTTTGCTCATATCAAAAGTGATACGATGAAACAAAATGAATATAATATATACCCAGGATCGTATAATCAACTTAAAGGTAGATATCAAACGCGGGTTTAAACATAGGAGAGATGAAAAAAAAAATAACGTCGGATTAAATGAGTGAACTACTTTACACTAGTAAGACTGTGTAAGAGCACAGTCCATCGGGACACAATGGCGGTATGAAAGCCAACGGCAATTGATTTAAAACCAGATTCTTCTCCGCTCTACGTGATTTCGTGTTAGCATTATAAGCAAAAACATACACATGAAACATTAAAACCAGGTCACGGAAAGTATATATATTGCAGATTAATTGCTGAATCGCCGATTGTGAGAAACGTAAGTCCATTAGATAAAAAAGAGAGATCGTGTAAGACCTTACTTTGTATCAGCATTGTATGAGTTCAGTGTTTGCTTTTCATACGCTATACACAGCTTTCTGGTTTGTAATATTATGTCTACGACAAACAGTAACTGCACTAAAGATTCAAAGGGTACTTCCTTCATGTGTTTTGTCTTTGCTATTCCTAAAACTAATAAGATTCTGGTACCACAGGTGACCAGAGAAAACAACACAGAACGAGAATAGGAAGATAATAATGTTTGTTTCATAATATATATATTACAATTTCACTTACACATAATATATTTTACATCATGACGGATGAAGTTCCGCAACGTAATGTGAGCACCTTATTCATGAAATTCAGAAATTCTTATCGACATTCGTGGCATTCTTAATATACCACGACACGTCAGACATGATGACATGATGATATGACAACTTGAACCCCAAGCTGATGAGAAACATTATGAGATGACATTTTATTATGACCACGTAAGTGCACATCAGACGGAACAAAAAAAAAAAACAACAAACGGAGAGGCTGGCAGGATGGCAGAGGGGATTAACCCCTTCGCCTTTAGGATCTGATGCTTCCCTACAGAATCATTACACAACAAATCTACCTCCAGTCTCCAATGGATTAATGTTTCATGTCAATTAGCATTGTCGATATTTCCATTTTTATTTTATTTTCACTAGCACTCCAGAAATAATGAAAACCTATGTGTCTGCTGAACGATACAATGGTCGGTTGTACTTGTTGTACCAACGAAAGCCCATCTTTCAAAAAACCGATGCTTTTAGGGACCGCTTAGCACCCCTCCCTCTTTAGAGTATTTTAAGTTTTGAGATCTGTAGGTCGGTTCTTGGCATTGGACAGAATCAGACCTTTCAACCCTTCTGACAGATACATAGGGATGCTTTGGCTCAAAGTAGGGAAGAAATAGCAGTTCCCTCTAGGAGTAGGTTGTAAAATTATAAAGAAAAAAAAAAGGAAACTCCTATCAAAACAAAACCTGGGAATGGCCAAAATTTAGATTTTTTTTTCTTCCAAATTCAGAATGGTTTGAGGTCTTCAGAATGCACTTGGTGCAATTCATCCAATCCCTCCCAACATTACGGGGTTATTTAAGCCACTGTTAGTCTCATCTGTTTAACGTTGTGATGTGATGCATTAGGATGAATATTCGTTGTTTGTTGTTGACGATGACGATCACCCTGTGACTGAACACATCGACATGATGAATAGACCACTGGGCGAGACCATTTTACTATTTTCGGCCTCTTTCTCTCCCATACAGATATCACACGTTACCAGATAGAGACACGTGGGAATCATTTATACATATGAACTCTCTTTCTCTCCATGAGGCACAGAACGAATAAAGCTACACTCTTAGCATGATCATCACAATAGTAAGCCTATTGTATATGCCATTGCAGGAAAGAACGTAGTATTACTGCAGCGTAAACTGTGCGTTGGCATGGTTAGTCTTCGTTTTGAATGCACAGTCTTCTCTATCATGTCATATAGGCAGAGAGACTAAAACTCTGTGTGGAAAGCACTGTCATCAAAATAGCTTTTACAATGTAGTCTGGATATTACTTTTCCTCGAGTTCTACGCAGTGAAACACTGCGTTCTTTCTTTCGTTAGGCAACGTGTCATCATAAGCATCATCAGTTTGAGCAAAGTCGGAATTGTACATAGTCGTAGGTTAAACATTATTGTCTGGAAAAGAGGAAGGGAGCAAGAAGAGATCGGGGACTCGCCACACCCTCTCACTGTCCCCCTGGTAGATACGACCGACGTCTTCTCTTCTTGAAGAAGTCCTGTACGCAGTTCACTGGGCTGCCAGACCACAGACCGCACTCCAGACAGGTGCGGTAACCATCGGCCACATCAGGCACCTGCTCGGGTGGACACGTGTATTGCACGGAGTCGCCGTATCTCTCGCCGGCGAGATAGCGGGTGGTTAAGTCGACTTCGCCCGGATCGTTGCAGACTAAGTTAGCTGGGTGAGGCAAGAAATGGGATATAGATATTACGAATACAATGATAAGAATTGTTTCAAGACATCCAAAACCTAACGATATATTTACAAGTTGGGTCTTTTTTTAAACTACTGCCAACCAACAACAGCAAGGAAAACAGAGAAAAGTTTACATGAAATTTAACAGAAATATCATTTTTCAGGTAAGATGCTTCTCTTCTGATTCTCAAAGGGAGATCCAAATAGCTCATGCAGAATCTAATGTACGGGTGGTAAACGTGGCTATTTGTAATTAATTCTTGAAGAAACCTCTACCTGTATTTTTTTTCTTTGCTCGTTCCGGTTTCCCAGGTGCTACAACGCTACAACAGTGTTCTGTGTACTTGCAAGAACAGTTACTGTTGTTATCGTTATCATCTTAGGTGTTGGGTTTTCTTGTTATTGCCTGACTATTTCAAAAAACTAGTAATCATTCGAGTGATATTCGACAGTGATAATAACTCCCCGTCATTCGAGTCCTTGTCGGGACTGTTCAAAAATCGTCAGAAGTAGGGCCTACCATGAACGGTGAACCACGTACATTATTTTGCAATCAAACTATCTCACAGCCCTAGAAACCATACTTCAAACCCAACATAACTTGTCTCATCGATTTAAGAGAGTTGGAAACTTGCAACCCTGGACAACAATATGACCATAGATTTTTTACTCGGAGGATGAAAAGGCTCACCTGCTAATGGTGGTAGTACCAGCGTCACCTCTCTGCACGCTTCAGATGGCACGTTGGGATCGAGCTGAGAGGGCGGTATATCGCTCTCCGCTCTCTCGCACTCGGCCGGCAGAGTAGTGCTGACGACGGAAGCGCGCTCCATGGCACACACTGCCTCCACAGTCACGCTGCCCGCGTACTTGAACGGAAAGCACGCGTGCCCGTCTCTGTCGGTGATGCGAGACCGGATGTACCCGAAATCGTCGCCAAGCAACCTAAACCAGTTAAGAGAAACACCATCATTATACCATAATCACCATCGTTATCATCGTCTTCTGCTCGTTTTAATCTTTGTTTTAATCGCTCTAGTCATCTCTGTCCCTCCTATTTTCTCTCTGATGTCTACAGCCCCAACAGGTATTTTTGTTCATCTTCGCCAAGCTTTGTTGATGAGACAAGATGTACGTCTTGCATCTTTACACCATCACAATCATTATCATTATGTTGTGCCAAGAGTGTTTTCTCGGGCAAACAGGAGCTCTTAAACCATTATCGTTACAAAAATTAATCATAACTTCAGTTCACAGCTAAAATAAGAATGGTGAAAGCACAGGAAGGACGATAGCATAGGATTCATCATTTGGGATTTATCTGTTAAATAGCTGGTAGAAAAATATAATCACTTTTACCAGTATTTTAAAAAGATGGAGACTGAGTATGCATAATCAGATGAAAGAAACCAAAAGGGAGGGTTTGCACAATGAAGATTTCGAGCATTACGGATTTGAAGGACTATGTAAGAAATAAAACCCTCCGACTTACCGCAACCGAATGCCGGGTACTGGCATTGTGCAAGCACTATCTTGACAGGCCTTGACGGACACGCAGCTTTGCTCAGCCGACATGGGGCGACCAGCGGCCCACCAGGTGAAGTGGGTTGCTTCGTAAGTCCAGAGCAATTCGTTGGTATTCGGGTCTTGCACGATGAGTCCTGAACCATCCTTTAACCACACCGCTGCAATATGACGAATACATAACACACATATACAAGCAAACAAACCAACAAAATCAAATAAAACAAGTATATTTATGAAGGAAATAAAGCTGATCTTCTGTCTCAGGAAGCAAGGTAAACACGAAGAAATTAATACGACGTTCACGGCCGAAACTTCGTATTCATTTCTTCGTGTTTATCTCGCTTCGTGAGACAAAAGATCAGCTTTATTTCTTTCAGTTGCTACCACGATGAGGAACATCTTCCGTACTAAATGTATTTATCTCAATCACATACACCTCATGCGGCAAATCAAGTCGCATTTCGTTTTACACATGCATATCGGCGTCTGTATTTTATCACGTCTGTTCCTGTTTTCATGGCAGTGTGTATTTCTGAGGCCTCCTTTGTCATTACAGAAGTTTGCGATCAATACCAGCTGCAATAGTTGCAATTACCGTAGATACAACCGAAATACTTGCAGCTAATTGGTCCGGTTCTATTCATCTGTCACTGAGGTAACGGCAACCTAACTCTAGCTGAACTGTACATCTAACTTGACATAATCGCATGAGATAAGCCCTTCGTCTTACGGGATAATATTAATTGTGCGGTCAAACTAGAATTTGTTAGCCCCTCCCCCTTTTTTAAATGTGTATGCATGATATCTGCTCCAAACTATCACAAATCATACACGGTTCAAATCATTAATGCCTTTTACTTTGCACTACCTGAAACCATTCTTTTTTATTGTCTTGTTTTCTCAAGTTTTCCTCTTCCGACCCTGTTACAATGTTCTGCAAATAATGATCTCCACCTAGACATGTCTCAGTAGTCACTCACGCGTCACTACACTCACCGCTTTCCTCGTCGTAGTACCAGGCATCGAGACGGTCGCCCACGGAGAGATCGGGGGGCAGCTTGGAGATTGGGATCTGCAGGGTGACGGGGTTCGAGGGGGCAATAGAGACTGGTCTCCGTCCCCGCTGGAACACCGACAGTTCCATCACACCGACAACCTCAAGCGGTACCAGCTTGACTCCTGTGCGACAAGAAATACAAAACAAACGACAAGAATGCTGATGAAACTGTGGATACTGAACTGTTAGATATAACAAAAGATTTATTATGTGACGAATTACTATTCAGCAGCGAAAGACATTTTCGTTTTCAAATTAGACCTACAACAAAAAAAAATATGTGAGCTTTTTATCTCATCGAGGTTTCTTTTTATTGCCTTACAACGGCACAATCATGTTAAGAGTAAGGTTTAGCCAAAATAACAAAAAAGGAAGCAAATGACAAAAGTGTAATATCTCCTACATGTGCCCAGAATATTTCTTACTTATAATGATATCACTGCAACGTGTTCCCTCCATCACCATACCACAAATGACCTCCTTGTCCTCCCCTTTAGATACATGTATATCATTTTACTTCTCAATTGGATGAGTGGTTTGCGCTCAGAGATGACATATCCTATTAAGACATGCTTGTCCTGGTTGCTTGAAGGTTTCGTCCTGTCTCATCACATCAAAGACTCAGATTTTGATGATTAGATGATTTATCTCATGCTCCCTTTTTTCTACAGTAAGGTGACAGTTTCAATACATGTAACGACATATTACAGATTCTTATTCCTCAAAGGTTTGTGGAGGTGGAGACACAATGCAAAACGATCAAACAAGAAATTGGAATGATCAGCTACGACAGACGCTCGCGGTATGATAGACATGGAGTAGAAAACACGGAACAGATTATGAGATCTACCACTATGTACTGTCATCTACATATGTATTTAGAACTGGTAGCTATTCACGATCAATGTGGAACGGATTGCGCAGCCAATTCTTACTCCGTCAAAATAACCATAAGCGACTTACTTGCATCTGCAGATGATGACAGGATATCACCGCGTGGGCCGCCACCTACGTCAGAACAAGGAAATGATACAAAACAATGAATAACAGTTGATTGCTGTAGAGAGAAGAGATCACTGTGAATACCAGAGTCCGTTTCGCAGGGTAGATTTTCACCTAGCTACCTCGTACTACATGAGATTTACGCCAATTGTTACAGGCGTCCAAGAACGCACCATCGTTCACTAGAATACCGACCACATATCAAAAGTATGGACAGTTTGGATTTTCACGCAATGATGCACCACTGGATTACAGTGACATTATTATTGCTAATATTACTATTGATGACTAAGATATTAATGATATGAATCATGAAATTGCAAATGATAATGAAATACCCATGAAAAACAGGACACGTAAGAAACAACAACATTACTAAATTTCAAATGTATATTTGCAATCACTGGAAGCTACATTGGTATTTAGTTTTACTCTGGTGCCAATATGTCTCCTGCATATTGCAACATCTTAAATAATTATATGTATATATATATATATATACATACAGGGCTCCACACTAACTTTTATTTTGGGGGGCCCAAAGGCAAACATCCGACCTTTTTTGGTAGCCCGATCAGGCCACCAAATTCTTCATTTCTGAAATATACTTGAACGTTATATCATAGGAGTTAAAAAAACAAACAAACTGCCATTATTTTGATCCACCTACCTTCACGGATCATTGCAAGCAATTCCGGGGCATGCTCAAAGGCCTCAGGAATGGTGATGTTCACTCCGTAAAATTCTACCGTCACCTGTCGCCTGTTCGGGACTCTGATCCCATCTGTTGGTATAGATTGATAAGTAATGGGCGATGAATTCCTCTTTGACGCATAGCAAAATCATCATCATTAAATTGAGTATCGGAGCCGAAAAGAAATATCGTTCAGTAGAATTACTCCAGACTCCGATAAAGGGGGAAAGTCGAAAAAAGAGCGATTATTGATGTGACTGCAATGGGGAGTTCTGTTTTCCCGCCATCTCATCACGAATTCATTTTGTAAGCTTCGACTTCCTACATCAGGCATTTTGCAGCTCTAAATTTTCTAAACATGTCCCGGAAAGAACCCTTCCGTAATGATCCAGCAGAGTATGGAATGTTGCTCAAACAGGGTTATGTGCATAAGAAATACATTATGCAAGTAGAACTCATACACTGATACAGATGCAACAAAAATTTTCACACGGTGGAGCCACCACGATATATCATTTTTTTTAATTCATGGATATCCGTGAGCATATCAAGTATTAGCTAGCGTTTTGTGCCTCTTCTAATAGTAATAATGATGTGAAAAATCGTAGGGACACGAGGCAAAACTGATTGCGGTTATCTATGGCTTGACTCACTGGCAGGAATGCCGACGCGATAAGACGATCCACCCTCGTTTCCCGAGAAGGCAAACTCGTTCGAGGTAGAACTCCTCCACAAGAACGTGTTCTGTTCCTCCCGCACCGCTAGCGGAATGGTCACCACGTTTCCTGCACATAGAAAGGTTATCACAAAGTAGTCAAAGAGGATACGAGACAGCGTCAATGTCGAATCATTTTTCCCTGTTTATAGAATATCAACATAAAAAGACGCATACTTAGCGATGACAGACAAAGCAAAATTCAAACGAGAAGACGCAGAGCAAAGTAAATGACGATTAAAGCCTGAAGGTGAAATACGTAGAACAGGAATAGGTAGCTATGACACAGAGTCATTGGACTTGGGACACTTCTGGTAATGTAGCGCTAACAGAAAAGTAATGATGGTAAGTACATTCATTAACGTTTAAGCGCTATTACTATTAATTTAACTTCATATAGCTGGTTATTCAAGCTAGATTCTACATAATGAAGCAGCAGGAAGTGACGTCACAGAACAAGTACAGTCTCATTACCGGAGGAGTTCTTGGTGATTATCATCACATACACACACACGCATGCGCGCGCGCGCACACACACACACACACACACACACACACTGTTTGAATTTGATACCAATGTGCTACTCACGAATGTGACGATGTGCCCGGAGGGTCATCGAGTTATCCAGTCCCCTGTCGCGGAAGAGATCATCATTGGCCGGTCGACCTGCAGTGACAATGACCGTTCGGTTGTAGGGAACCTCGATCGTCACCACGCCATCGGGCCCAGTGACAGCTGAGGCCACCCGGAGTGTACCTCTGGGCTGGGTCGGATCGGCGACGTACGCCGCGACGTCGGCATCGGGTGCTGGGAGCTCGTCCAGGGGATCACTGTGGTCGACGACGACTACGGTCAGGTTGACATTTGGTGGAATATAGTCCACTGGGCATTTGTTGAAACAACAGGATATAGAAAACAAATATAAACGATCATCACAACATTTGTGGGTAGGTACAGACTTGACAGAGAGGGAGTGAAGGACATGGCATATTCGATGGTCTCCTCGTGTTTGTTGAAATTCACCACAGAACTGGATATGGAGCGAATAACATGTCAAAGGGCATAGTTTAAAAAGTTGAAAATAAATAATGTGCTGGCACTTGTCACAAAGATGATTCCTTGAGATACTGTGCTTTGCTTTTATTATTATTATTATTATTATTATTATTATTATTATTATTATTATTATTATTATTATTTTTATTTTTATTTTATTTTTTATTTTTTTTTTTATTTTTTTTTTTTTAATAGATGAGGGTTTACGTATGAAATGGCTCACGTGTGCATTCAATGCCGTCACCCGAGTAGTCTTCAGGGCATTCGCCACACTCGAACAACCTCACAAACGGCTGGGTGAAGTCTACGTCCATTGGGTCGATGTCGGTACACTCCACTCCCGCGAAGCACGGGTTATCTGCGCAGGACCTGTTGTCTGTAAGTACAAGGAGATGGACAGAGCTGTAACAACCAAGGAAAACATGTAACAGCCTCATACTCCCAGGCGGAAAAGATTGTGTGATTCCACCCCAGCGCTTTGGTGCCGCTGTGTCTGTTATCTCTGCGTTATTCAGCTCATTTCAATTCAGTCCTAGTTCACTTCAGTTTCATTTCTGCATTTCACTTCAATTTCAACAAAATATTACACAGTTTGTAGATTGATGTGATAAACTTTTAAGAATGAAGTACTATAAAATTTTGGACAGAAAGGCTTTATCTTCTCTATTCCAGTAATTATCATTACTGTAATAACAAAGAACTGCTGGATCAAACTCTAACCATGCTAATTCTCAGCCAGTTGACCACTGATGACGCTTGTACAACCCACTGCTTTGCGACATTTCGCTGTGATCTCAAGCGTAGGATTTGACACATCATGTTTGATAGCTTACCTAGTTGCGCGCAATGCGTTCCGTTTCCAAAATGGCCGGCAATACACACGCAGGTGTACCCGCCAATTTCGTTCTCGCAGGAGGCGTTTCTATGGCAATCGAAGTCTCCCGTGTCGCACTCATCGATATCTGTTGAAAAAAAAATAAATGAACGATCAAATAACGAATAAAGTTATATTCTACATTTACGAAAATATCCTATTTGACTAATGTTACTGAAGGTGAAAAATTAGTTCATAGAGGTGCAAGAATGCTACATTAAAACAACACACATTTAAATACTTCCAGTAATGAATCAATATAGGAGACAGGCACGATTACTTAAGACCCATGTGATTTTGAAATACTGCTTTTAGCAAACCATCAACCATGCCGTTGAGTGAATCGTGACCATTAAGGAAGCTGTCATCACAGCATATGCAAGTCATTTGATACTGAGAAGAATGTTTTAGAAAAAAAAATAGAACACAATATCATTCAAGACAGTCCTCCTTGAGAGTAGATGAAATGGAGAAAATGCATCATGTAATATTAACGGATGTTCATAATAAGGTCTACCAATGATAATAGTGTTTCGGTCCTTCTGCGGCTTGTGTGACTGCAACAGGAGTTCGGTACTCCCTCGTTCTATTACTTGTTTCTAGAGGATGGGACTAGAATAAGACGATACCATGTATTAGATTTATGTAATACCTTTACTTAAAATCTACATGGCCCGCTTCCAAATGGTCTACCTGCTGCATCAAAAAAAAAATCGCAGCTGCTTCAATGTTTATTTCTACTCAGCTACGCGGATCTCTTTGTCGTCCACGTCAAACATTAAACCGTCATAACCTTCTCACCTACCTATGCAGACTCGATGTATTTTTGTACTTAGCTAGGCGGACCTCTTTGTCGTCCATGTCAAACATTAAACCGTCATAAACTTCCCACATACCTTTGCAGACTCGATGTCTTTTTCTACTTAGCTAGGCGGACCTCTTTGTCGTCCACGTCAAACATTAAACCGTCATAAACTTCCCACACACCTTTGCAGACTCGATGTATTTTTGTACTTAGCTAGGCGGACCTCTTTGTCGTCCACGTCAAACATTTAACTATCATAACCTTCCCACATACTTTTGCAGACTCAATGTCTTTTTGTACTTAGCTAGGCGGACCTCTTTGTCGTCCATGTCAAACACTAAATCGTCATAAACTTCCCACATACTAAAAGTACCTATGCAGACTCGATGTCTTTTTCTATTTAGCTAGGCGGACCTCTTTGTCGTCTTTAAAATAATATTAAACCGTCATAACCTTCCCACATACCTATGCAGACTTCTCCGTCGCCCATATATCCTAGAGGGCAGTCGCCACAGTTATAAAACTTGATGAGCTCCTCTGGCGAAAACGTTGCCAGGTCGATTTCGTCGAGCACGTCAGACCGGGTGAGGTTTGTGCATTTGACCCCGTCGAAACAGGGTCCATCCGCAGCGCAGACTGTCAGGTCTGCAAGAAGAGGATGGTTTCAACGGGTTAATAAATGCACGCAGACTGCACACTGCAAAATACGAACCTCTGTCTTGAAGTGGCAACATGACTTCATTACATAAATGTCTGAGAAATGCTGTGGTCGTATGGTCTGAACTATCTTAGAAGTTTGCTTATGTTTGGCTATAAACTTCATTACTGTACACCGAGTGAAAGACGCGTATGTTTCTGGACCCTGTGGTCTCTGAGTTCGAATAATGATATGGGATTAATAAATTTCTATTATATTGTAAAATATCATTACGATTATACTCAGACGATCACGATAAGGAACGTGTATTCATTGTACACTGTTTAGACCGCAAGTCCAACAACTGAGTTGTAAGTTGAAAGTTAAGCGATGCTTGGGAACCCCGGATGCGTTCATGTACACATCAACCGTCTCAGAACTGCCAATGACATTGTTCATACACATCTATCTTTCTTTCTTTCTTTCCTTTTTGGCGACGAGACAGAAAGGCTTTCTTGGCGACGAGGACTGTCATATCTCAGAGACTACGGCATGATCATTTCGAGGTCCAAAACTAACTTTGATAATGCGATAACTATCCTCTTCATCCAGGACTTCGCTCAGATAAATCCTCACCAGAAAATAACCGATCACAACATTTGTAGATCTACTCTGTGAATGTGACATAAAATTTCCATTAAAGACCGTATTTTCTTGCGAGTGTGTCAACAAGATCAAAACTATTTGTGAACGGTAATCTAAAATCTCGTTTTGCACCTGCTGTACGAAAAGCAAAGAGGAACGTTTGATGTCTCTCTACGTCACTATCTACCGTTTTCTACATCACAAGGCAAGTTGTCGGGCGTGCTTTTTTTAAGGATCCCATCCCCCGCAAAATTACTACCTACAAGAACAAGATCATAAGAGAACCAATTTACAACATTACCATTTGAGCTAAATTGGTTCTCTTATGATCTTGTTCTTGTAGGTAGTAATTTTGCGGGGGATGGGATCCTTAAAAAACAGATGGATATTACGTAATCATCTTCAACACAGGCCTGGAGCTTACCTAGAGGGATGCAGACCTTGCCGTCACCATGGAAATTCACGTTGCAGACACATTCGAACGATCCCGGGATATTGACGCAAGTGGCGTTGGGGTGGCACTCAAAAGTTCCCTCCGCGCACTCGTCAATATCTGGATAGACAGAGATAGTATAAGCCTCTTTATCCATTGTAAAATTATTGAAG
This sequence comes from Diadema antillarum, assembly GCF_040938485.1. Lineage (NCBI taxonomy): Eukaryota > Metazoa > Echinodermata > Echinoidea > Diadematoida > Diadematidae > Diadema > Diadema antillarum. The sequence goes on along the minus strand of NW_027272124.1, from coordinate 178,645 downwards.
TTGTCAAAACTTTGACCCTCAAAACAAGGGGAAATTACCTGACCATATAAGGTAGCATTCTACATACAAACTTGAGAGAGTTTCAGTAAAGTCTTTTTTGGTAAACCAGAAATCTCATTAAACATCACTGTGGATATATCGGGGAGGGTATCAAACCAGATTATGATATCGATGTGACAAACGAAAGTTTCAAAAGATGACAAGACATTACATGAATTTCTTTTTCGGTCGTGCGTTGATAAGGGTTATATGAGTTTATAGAAGACTGGTATTACGGCAAGTAGAATATGTAGTGGTGGGGAGGTGGATGTTCGATTCGACAACCATCGGTACTCACCAACGCAGTTCTTGCCGTCTCCGCGGTATCCTGGCGGACAGGGGCCGCACCTATACTGGTAGATGATGTCGACTGGGTTGTTGAGATCTATGCTGCCTACCACTTCACCGCGGGTGAGGTCGGTGCAGATTACGTTGTCGAAGCACGGTCGGTCGATACACCTTGTTGGATCTGAGACAATGATTAGAGACAAAACGGTTTTATGCACGATTTCTTCGGGAAATGTCTCGTCTTTGGCACTTCATCAAAATATAATCCAAGCAGTGGAACATTGACAGTAAGAACATTTGTTTTTAAGTTCTTCAAGTAAGCTAGAAACAAATTGGTAAGCATGTGAACTTTATGGCAAATACCATACAAGGCCATTGTTAAAGAAATCTTATGATACCAATGCAAAGTGATGAACTAGTTAAATTTCTGTTTTCGTTACTCACAAAATATTGGTACCACCACTGGCGACGAAGAAAAGAATTGCATGTCTTGTATTTTCACCATGAAAAATTCTAACAAGGCCATATGCTTAAAGAAGCAGTCCATCAAAATGTCTATTGCGACGAGGTTCATTTGTATTTGTAAATAAATCTGAAAAATAGCTCTATATTAGTCAACGGTCACGTGGAGTTACAGTATGCTAAAACCTTGTAGCTGTTCAGTGGCTCTCACCAATTGGAATGCACACACGTCCGTCGCCATAAAAGCCTCGGTTACAGACGCAGACAAAACTTCCCGGGGTGTTGGTGCATTCGGCATTTTCGTCACAATCGTGGGTCCCGAGCACGCATTCGTCAATGTCTGGATCGAGGAATAACGAGTGGAGAGCGGAGTCAAATATGGATTGCATTACATGCACACATATCATCAATCATTAGAGAATTAAAACAACAATAACAGCAACAAAAACAAAAAATAACGATAATGACAGCAACAAAAACTGTAAGCAGCAACAACAGCAACAATATGAGCAACACTAAATCTACAATTTTTGGCAGATTATTATCAACGAGAGCTGCAAAAGCAATAGCAAATACAACACCAGTAACAATAACAACAGCATCAACGATGAAGACAAGGGCAACAAAAGCAACAACAGCAACAACAAGGACAGAAACAAATGAAAGGGGGATGGGAAGTGGGAAACGTGATTGTGTATGACATTTTTAGTATTCTTCTACATGTAAAATATGTAGTCCGCGAACCTTCGACTTGTGTTGGGTTTGACTGACTTTTTGCATTTGTTTGTTTGTATGTTTTGTCTTGCTTTGTTTTGCTTAGTTCTTCTTTTTTTGCAGACACAAAGCATTCAATAATTCCATAAGTGCGGTTTATCAAGAGTTTCTCGAAGTAATTTTTCTCTATGTGATGTGGTGTACATAGAGCGGACATTACTGCAACGTCTTAACTGACCATTACTTGTTGAGGTATATCTCGAGTGCGTTATCATAGCTGAGATGGACAGAGACCAGAATATCATGTGAACGATTGCACGAATGATAATGTTATCACTTCCGAAACACGCTATAAACAAACTGATAAAAATGCAATCTATATCAAGCACGATCATGCTACTAATAAATCAAGGCACCTATTCCGGCAATAACGTAATTTCAAGGTGACGATTGAACTTTAAAAAGAAACTCAATTTGGCAATCGTGTGATGATGTCCTTCATAATCCAGTCAGCATCCGCTGAGTTTTTCTTATGATGATGCGTCGCGTGAGGTCGTCCCTCACGCATAAGGGCGATTATCATGGAATTACAAGGGCAACAGTGTTCGCGAGATCAGTTTGAGTGGTCTTGACTAGACAAAGGACGCTATAGTATACTTTAAAACAATATTTGCATGAGCTTAGAGAACACGTCTTCTTTTTGAGGCCAAACTTGACGATTTGGGTATGAACATTTCAAGACATTCGACCCATTATCATATTTCGATTATGATCATCACAGCATGATCATCTTTCCTACAAGTTTCTTCAAGTACATCGAGAGCCATGGAAGTGTTGAGCGCTGAGATAGGACTGCTATTATGTACCATTATCATTATTGTAATCATCATTTCGGCATGGCAGGTCTCGTAAAACCAAGGAGGTATGAGTTCTCTCATACCTCCTTGGTAAAACACAGGAGTGCTTGAATGTTTCCAACTGACGAAAATACTCTGGCAGATCGGCCATAATTTCACACCCAGGGGTAAAAATCATCACGTGAAAAAGGCAAACCTATTTCGAGACTGACAGTGTCAAAAGTAATCTGAAGACAACCTGTGTTCTTTCACCTTATCCTCGACAGGGCAATTAAATGCGAAGTTTGGAATGAGTGTTTACCTCGCCTGAGGTAATAACGAACATCTAATTATAAGTATCAACGAAGTGACAGACAGGGCTACGATTTTATTTTATTTTATTTTATTTATCTATCTATTTTTTGTTTTAAATCAAGCTCAACAAGTGACCATTGGTCATATCTCTCGTAGCAAGCGGATCCTCCTTTGTTAGATGTTTGGAAGTCTGTGAATACACATCATGAGGGGAAAAATATAGAATGATAATGGTATCAATCGCAAGATATAGGAATCACTGCAAATCGAGTGACTGTTGAATATTTATAGGAATATGATATACACGTAGTATTGCAGTTCACTGTCATGCCTCGTGATTACTGGAAAACAGTGTTCAGTTAGAAACATAAATCTACAACAATTGACGATAAGTAAGCAATCAAGCCCGGCTTTCAAGATTACTTTTACCTACATAATCTACCTTTCGTACTCTATACCAGAAATATATTACGAATACGAGTAATAAGTGTCTAACTATAATTATATTCAGGTTCTTCTCTGACGGTCTACTACGGATTCAATCAACCTTACGCAGAACCCTCAACCATAAGTGCCATCATTCGTGTGGGTAATATCTACCTTCACAGTCAATGCCATCGCCAGTATAGCCCGGGGGACACTCCCCGCAGTGGAATAGCGAGATGAACAGGGGTGGATTGTCCAGGTCTACGGCGGCCAGGACTTCAGCACGGTCCAGATCGGTACACGCGACGCCGGGGAAGCAAGGTTGATCGGCGCATGATGTCGGGTCTGGATTGAGACCCCGTCGAAAGAGCAATCACCAAAACAACAATAAGAACCACCAGATATTCACAAACTGTCTCAAAAGTCTCTACACGGCATCCTCACCAAGGTAGCAGTAAACCTTAGTCTGTGGCATCATTTTCATTTCATTGCATATGCGAATAATCTCATGTGCTCTTGACATCAAAAGTAGTTTCAATTTCCCCCTCAGGGGCGAGTTGCTATATATGATATATTTCTCCATGGCCGATACCCTGTCAAAAGATCTTAATTCAAAATATTATTGCTATCTTACTTCAGCTATTCAATGTCAGCATACATATTCAACAGTCTATCATGCTTCGATTCACAATTAATGTCTGACCGACAATACTTTACTCTTCGTTTGTACTTAGCGTTTTCTTTGTTTTTACTTTTAGCTTCCGGCCGGGGTACATACTTTTTTTCCTGTTACTATTTCATAAATATCTCTCCCCAGTTAAGTTAATGTGACTCGATGGTGAAATACGACACTCACTTATAGCTACACATGTTCTTCCGTCTCCATAGAAACCGATGTTACATTCACACGAGTATGAGCCCGGCTCGTTGACGCATCTCGCATTGATGTCACAATCGAAGAGGTTTAGCGCACACTCATCCACATCTTGATTACGAAAAGATTGAGACATGGATTCCATCAGTACTCATAATACGATTGCGTGTTGCTATCAGCTGTTGTTTGACCGATACAGAAATTTGAAGACTCTCAAATTTCCATGAGCATCAACTTCGCTTTCTGTTTGGTTCTAGATGGTTCCACAAAATCGCCACAGGGGACGTTCTAGAGAGAACAAGTGGGAATGCTTGGGAGCCATTCTATATTTCATCTTGAGCTAAGATGATGTAGTCGCGTACGACGCATGGAAAACCCGTGGTTTCATGAGAGCCATGCACAGGATTGAATTGGATGGTATCGACAGAAGATATGGTTCAAGAAGCTCCCACAGAGAATGGCTATCACACTTGGTACACAAAATGTCTCAAAATCATAATAAAACTTGCTGATTGTATTTGCTGCATCTGTGGGCAATGCTGTATACCCCGTATCGTTTAAGAAAGCCACACAAAAAAACACGCAAATTTAAGAATATTTTAGACTAAATATGACTGAGAAGGTCATCCTCGTCAACACTAGGCAGGATAACGTGTGTTAATTCGGTTTTAAAGTTTCAAGTATCCGGGGTTGCCTGGTCAGCGAGTAAGTACTGTTATGAACATTATACCGACATAAATTTGTACAACGAAGCACAATGGAAGACAACATTGAAACATGAAAATATGAAATGACATGGCACAACATAACATGACACAATTTCACGAAACATACAACATTTAACATGTTTAATATAACATTCTATAGCACAAGAGCACATGCTATAAACAATAACACAGCACACAAGATTTGTGATTTGTGACGGTCTACTAAGGATTCAGTCAACATTACGCAGAACCCTCCACCATAGGTGCCATCATTCGTGTGGGTAATATCTACCTTCACAGTCAATGCCATCGCCAGTATAGCCCGGGGGACATTCCCCGCATTGGAATAGCGAGATGAACAGGGGTGGATTGTCCAGGTCTACAGCCGCTAGGACTTCAGCTCGGTCCAGATCGGTACACGAGACGCCGGGGAAGCAAGGTTGATCGGCGCATGATGTCGGGTCTGGATTGAGACCCCGTCGAAAGAGCAATCACCAAAACAACAATAAGAACCACCAGACAGTTGACAAAACTGTCTCAAAAATCTCTACACGGCATCCTCACCAAGGTAAACCTTAGTCTGTGGCATCATGTTTTGATTTTATTGCATAGACGAGTAATCTCTTGCGGTATCAAATGTAGTTTTAATTTTCCCCATAAGAGGTGAGTTGCTATATTATGATATATTTCTTCCTGGCCGATACCCTTTCAAAAGATCTGAATTCAAAATATTATTGCTATCTTACTTCAACTATTCAATATTACTAGTAACATCCATATTCAACAGTCAATCAAAGTTCGATTTATAATTAATGTCTGACCGACAATACTTTACTCTTCGTTTGTACTTAGCGTTTTCTTTGTTTTTACTTTTAGCTTTCGGCCGGGGTACATACTTTTTTCTTCTGTTACTATTTCATAAATATCTCTCCCCAATTAAGTTAACCTGAATCGATGGTGAAGCACGACACTCACTTATAGCTACACATGTTCTTCCGTCTCCATAGAAACCGATGTTACATTCACACGAGTATGAGCCCGGCTCGTTGACGCATCTCGCATTGATGTCACAATCGAAGAGGTTTAGCGCACACTCATCCACATCTTGATTACGAAAAGATTGAGACATGGATTCCATCAGTACTCATAATACGATTGCAAGTTGTTATCAGATAGTGAGTGACCGACGTAGGAAAAAAATCACCGCCACCATCGCTATCTCCTTGGTTTTTAGATGATTCCATAAAATCACCAAAGAGGACGTTCTTTGAGAGAACTAAGTCGAAATGCTAGGAAAACATTCCGATTTATACCCAGCTCAGACATGAGTCAAATATTTTGGTCATGTACAACGTACGGACAATGGACGATCCAGAACTCTAAGGGAGCCATACTCAAGATTACATAGGATGGTGTCGATCTTATGCTGTTCAGGTAGCTTCGATGGAGAAAGTCAAAGATATTGAGTAGAAAAAAAGTGTCGAAATCAGAACAATATGCGTGGTGGTGACGACACCAATATTTTGTGACATCTGTTGGCGATGTTGCGATTCCCGTATCGGCTCAGTGAGCTACGCAAATAAGTTGTAAAAGAAATTTGAGCCTAATGTGCTTTTTTTGTTTTTGTGTTTAGATTTATCTATCCAGGGTTGCTCCATCAGTGGTCAAGCATGGTTATGAACATATCCAAACATAACACTATACAACAGGGGGCTCGTATAACGGACGACACATAACATTGACACACGAAAACAAGACATGATATGGAAAAATACAACATGACACAATATCACACAACATGAATAACATTAAATATATATTATGTAATATTCTAGCACAACAGCGCGTGCTATAAACAATAACACAGCACACAAGATTTGTGAATTCTCACGGTCTACTGTGGATTCAATCAACCTAACGCAGAACCCTCCACCATAGGTGCCATCATTCGTGTGGGTAATATCTACCTTCACAGTCAATGCCATCGCCAGTATAGCCTGGGGGACACTCCCCACATTGGTATAGCGAGATGAACAGGGGTGGATTGTCCAGGTCTACGGCGGCCAGGACTTCAGCTCGGTCCAGATCGGTACACGCGACGCCGGGGAAGCAAGGTTGATCGGCGCATGATGTCGGGTCTGGATTGAGACCCCGTCAAAAGAGTAATTACCAAAAACACACTGACAAGACTCGAGCGAAAGATATCAAAATTCAATGACAGTCTCCATGGAGCAGGTCACTACCATTCTCTTTTGTTAATGATATTTTATGAAGAATCGATTTTTCCTGGTTGAGGCCATGAAGATTAGACATGTAAAGATGTTTTGTCACACTATAAAAATGTGTTGTCGTGATACAATTCTAATTTTGTTCGCTTGGACGATACTCCATATGTCTATTATTTTTTATGTTATTCGAAGTAAAATCGTTATGGCATTCGGTCTTGATCCGTATAAACATTCAAATTTCTTAAAGATCCAACCATTATTTCGTCTTACAATCATGACAATCGATAATTTTCGTCTAAATCAACAATGCTTGCTATCTTACAACTTCTCTTGACACACCATGTTTACAGTCCTATTGCTTGTAATGCATTTTTCCCGCTAACCGATTTAAAAGTGAAGCACGGCACTCACTTATAGCTACGCATGTTCTTCCGTCTCCATAGAAACCGATGTTACATTCACACGAGTATGAGCCCGGCTCGTTGACGCATCTTGCATTGATGTCACAATCGAAGAGGTTTAGCGCACACTCATCCACATCTTGATTACGAAAAGATTGAGACATGGATTCAATCAGTACTCATGGCGAAGTTGTTATCAGAAAGCGAGTGATCAATGTAGGAAAAAATCACCGCCACCACCGCTGCCTTCTTGGTTTCAGAATATTCCATAAAATTACCAAAGAGGAGGTTCTTTGAGAGAACTAGGTTGGAATACTGTGGAAGCATACTTTGGAAGCGTATCCGGGCAATTATCCCCAGAGGGCAATTACCCCCGGCTAAATGCTGGTTAGTGGTAAGGTTAGAGTAAAGATTAGGGTTAGGGTTAGGTTTAGGGTTAGGAGTTTGGGTTAGGGTTAGGATTAGGTTCAGGATTAGGATTAGGATTAGGGCCAGGGGAAGGGTCCGGGGTAATTGCCCACGGGGTAATTGCCCTAGACCCCTTTGGAAGCATTCCGATTTATACCCAGCTCAAAATTGGGTCAAATCGTTTGATCATGTATAACGTATGGTCGCCCAAAACTCCCAGAGAGCCTTTCTCAAGATTACATTGGACAGTGTCCACATAGTACTGGTCGGGAAGCTTTGATAAGGAAAAGCAAATTCATTTTTAAGACAAAATGTGTGAAAGCTTATATGAGTGCTGAAGGGGACACCCATAATTGCTGCATCTGTGCGCGATGCTGCAATTCCCGTGTACGCTTTAAATAGCGAGCCACGCAAATAATTCGCGAAGAAATTTTTGCCTAATGTGGCTTGCTTGAAAATGTCATCTTCAGTGCGGGACTGGACCACAAGTCGATATCTTATTTGATCTTTTTATAGTTTTTTTTTTTAAGTTTTAGCTATCCAGTATTGCTTTATCAGTGGTCAAGCATGGTTATGAACATACACAAATATAACACCGTACAACAGAGTACTCGTATAACGACACGTAACATTGACACACGAAAACATGATATGATATGAAGAACATAACACGGCACAAGATCACAGAACATGAATAACATTTAATATAATTACATAACATTCATGCACAACAGCGCATGCTATAAACAGTAACACAGCACACAGGTTTCATGAATTCCGACTGTATACTACGATGGTCCGAATGGATTCAATAAACATTATGTAGGTCCCTCCACCATGGGTGCAATCACTCGTGTGGGTAATATCTACCTTCACAGTCAATGCCATCGCCAGTATAGCCCGGGGGACACTCCCCGCATTGGTATAGCGAGATGAACAGGGGTGGATTCTCCAGGTCTACGGCCGCCAGGACTTCGGCTCGGTCCAGATCGGTACACGCGACGCCGGGGAAGCAAGGTTGATCGGCGCATGATGTCGGGTCTGGATTAGGACCCCGTCAAAAGAGCAACCCCCAAAAGAGCAATAACGACCACGTAAAAGATGCACAAATTATCTTTATTTTCAAATATCTCGAAGATAAAAAAACACACAAACTCGTTCACAACGGAACTTGATTCAATACCACATTTACTTCGCTTCATAGATAGACAACCTTCTGTTCAGGATATAGAGAATTTATATCGGTTTTTACCTCCAGAATTGTGTTGCCACATGTTTCATGACATAATTTCTCTTACAAACACGGTAGATTCCCTTCCACAATGGCTGAAATTCAGAGTAATTAAATTGTCTCATTTCTTCTATTCTAATCCAAGGTTAAGTATTACTTCAATAATCATCCACGCTGTCGACCCAAAAACACTCCTAATTAGGTTAAAAATGCGATATCCTGTCCCCAAAAGTATCCTTGCTACAAATTCTAGCGGCACATAACGTTTTTTGATGCTATTGCTTTCCCGTCTCTTTCCCGTAAAACCAACTTGGAAAGTGAAACACGACACTCACTTATAGCTACACATGTTCTTCCGTCTCCATAGAAACCGATGTTACATTCACACGAGTATGAGCCCGGCTCGTTGACGCATCTCGCATTGATGTCACAATCGAAGAGGTTTAGCGCACACTCATCCACATCTTGATTACGAAAAGATTGAGACATGGTTTCCATCAGTACTCATGACGATTGATTTTATGATTGCAGATGTTATAAGATGATGGTTGGATGATGCCTAACTTGAAAATTCCGAAGTTTCCATGAGCGTTGCCTTTGCCATCTTCTGGGTTTTAGGTGATTCCACAAAATCACACACAAACGCACACAATGAGGACTATGAGTGAACTTAAGTCGGATTGCATTGGAATCATTCTCATCCAAACCCAGCACTGATGATTCAGTCATGTATGACGCATGGATGAATAAATAATGCCGGGGCAAGCACTCTATGGTGAGCCTCCAACCCCAGGAATGCTCCAACAAAGAGGTGTACAACGATGCTCACAATCTAAAAACAAAAGTCCGCCATCTCGCCAGCCATCATAGAGGACGATGCTCTAGACTGCGTTAGAGGACATCGGGTGATTAGGACTGGTTCGGAAGGCAAACACGCGTGATAGACAAAAAGTGTCGAAAGCCTGCTGATTTTGCTGCAGACGCTGTAAATCGTGTAGCGGCTTATAGAAGAACCTATTTGATTGTTTGAAGAAGTCATCTTGATCACCGAGGAGCAGAAGTATTTGTAGCTTTGCATATGTATTTTGTCTATTAAGTTTTAACTTTGGGGTGAAATTAAAAGTGGACAGAGACAGCACAACACACAATACCACATAACAGTGAAAGCATGACGAAAAATGGCAAAGCATGGCATAACACATATCACATACTCCGACATAGCACAGCACAATATGACAGAAACATGAAGGGATATATGATTATGATATCATAACACAATAGACTATATGATGTATACTAAGCATAGCATGACATCACTAAACATGACAAATTTAGCAAACATGCCAAACAATGTCACCATTTTGGGACTTACCCGGCGGGACTGTTGATGACAATACTGTAAAATAAAGGACCACCAACGCTCTTTATATTTTTTTCTTGTAAGACGGTCCATAATAACAGACAGGTTCAACTGCATAAATCAATATGCTACTGCCGCCCTTAAAGTAGAATATAAACGCAGAGTCAAAGAGAAACCAAACAAAGGCAATTGTTTGTTTTATTTTTCAACTGTCAATTTCCCGTTAATTCAGGTAAAACTGGATGAGTTGTCACTTCCTTCAAACTCCCAACTTGGGATGGATTAATTTTGTAGTCACGTGGAATTTTTAGTCTTTTGCTTCTCCTTCAGCAATTGATAACTGAATGATTCATAAACGACCTCAAACTCTCCCATTAAACTTCCTCTCATCATTAGGTTGGGGAAAGGAGGGGGAAAAGGAGGGGGATGAGGGAGAGGGGAGGCGTTTACGTCGCATTGTCATACGATACCTGTGCACGTGATACCATCACCGACATAGCCTTCGGGACAGTCGCCGCACAGGAACAACGAGATGACATCAGGCGGGTTGTTCAGATCCACAGCGCCGAGGACTACGCCACGGTCCAGGTCGGTGCACTCGACGCCTTGGAAGCACGGTTTGTCCGCGCAGGATATTGGGCCTGGGGTAGTAACACAACGATGATGATGATGATGATGATGGTGACAGTGATGACGGTGATGATGATGACGACGATGACAATTTTTTTATGATGATGGAAGGTGGTAATCACGAGAAATAATCGTCATCAATATCAAACTCCTACCGGTAATCGTATCATTCCAACGATGTTATAGCTAGATTGTCATACTGCTGTCACTTTACTACGTTACAATGAGCGTGTATCAGAAAAAAAAATGACCATAGCACATGAACATATGCTAAAAAAAATCAATTTACCCATTGATATTCTTTTGGCGTTAATACTGATTTTCGTTATTCATAGCTATTTCTTAATAGATCACTTATACGGCATCATTCTTTGCACAAGTTGGCTGCATATCACACAAAGGTCATGTTTATTCAATCTTTCATCTGCAGATGACGAAATCCGGCTACTTTATGATTTTTATGATGGGAGCCGAGATATTGTACCTTGCCTTGAACGTACTTTGACTGCTCAAGGTGTCTTTCGTTGGCTTTGTGAAGATGTATCGATCTTTTCATGCATGGAATGTTACTATGCTCATTTAATCAAACGTAAGGTATAATGAGCGTGATTCCTGGTGAGAAACCCCATTCACTCGTAATACGATCTGCACATGAGAGCTGCTCCCCGCTAGCTTGGAAGGAGACTACCTATCATGCCACTTACTGATCGCCACGCAAGTGTTCCCGTCGCCATAGAAACCAGGGTTGCATTCACACATGTATGTTCCGGGCAAGTCCACACATCTCGCGTTGACGTTACACTCGAAGGTGTTCTCTGCACACTCATCCACATCTTAACCACGGAAGCAAGTTGTGAGAAGAACAGAATGTTTTAGCACTCCGAAGAGAGACATTGTGGGAGTTATACTCGAACATAATTTCAGTATGAATTACTAATCTACTCGTATCATACACGATGACAAAACAACCTCATGAATACACATTTTGTTGGCTTCTTTTTGTTGGCAGGGAAGGGATATAAGGTGAAGTATGAAGATGAAGAGAGCTCTCTTTATTCTTGGCTCTTTGCCACAGGAGCGTTAATGCTTCGTTAACTTCACATACGTTTCTTCTATTTGGAAGTGGCAGCACAAGTTTCAACAGTGCAATTCTTCACAGAAGTACCAGAACTTCTACTTTCGTTTTACGAATCTATTTCCAACTTGAGTCAGTGTAACTGCCCGTTTGGCAGGCGAACATTATCTTTTTTTTATGTGGCCATGTGGAAAGCTGTCCTTGATGTCCCTGTTACATTGGTTACATTGACGCTTACTGGTGCACTCTATTCCGTCGCCACGGTAACCGTCTGGACAGTCTCCGCACTTGTAGAGCGTGATGACCTCCTCAGCTGGGTTCTGCAGGTTTACGGTGGCCAAGACTACTTCTCGGACGAGATCAGTGCAGACTACGTTTGGCGCGCACGGCAGGTCGGCGCATGTTGTTGGGTCTGGTGGAGAACACACAAAAACTTGTTATCAGTAACAACTGCCATATTTCAAGTACTTTATATTTCTACATCTGTTGTCATTACAAACATAAATGAGAAGGAATAGCAGCGTCCACCCTTCTCCTTCATTGCCTCCTCCTCCTCCTTCTCATCATCATCATCACCATCACCATCTTCTTCTTCTTCTTCTTCTTCTTCTTCTTCTTCTTCTTCTTCTTCTTCTTCTTCTTCTTCTTCTTCTTCTTCGTCATCCTCATCCTCATTATCATCATCACTACCACCATCGTCATCATCACCATTATCATCATTGTCACCATCTTCTTCTTCATCATCATCAGCAATGTGATTAATCCTCAACCTCCACCTCCTCCTCCTCCTCATCATCATCATCATCATCATCATCACCAGCAATGTGATTAACATCAACGTCATCACCACCATCGTCATCGTCACCGTGGAGGCTATAGGAAGAAGTGGTACTCGGGCTTACCGACTTCTAGACAGATCCGACCGTTACCGAAGTAGCCTTCCCGACACTCGCACAGGAACGAGCCAGGCACATTGATGCAGTTGGCGTTCTGGTCGCAGTCGTTAGAGCCAGGTGATAGACACTCGTCCTCGTCTGTCGAGATAAAACCCAAATGACGAGGGAGAGTATATCAACAATCTAGAATGTCTACCAACACATGGAGAGTTGAAATTTGAATTATGTCATGATAAAAGCAACAACAATAACAATCCCGAAGAGTTATGTTGTACAACAAAACTGTATTTTGTGACAATGACTCTCAATTCTAGAGAAATATTGCATTTTATATTTACTTGAATGACAGCAATGCAAAACGCTGTTTGATGACTGCCAAAATTGTGTTCATAAATATTTGAGTTAGTGGTGCAATTAGCAAAACAGAGAATGTCTGGGTGAACAATAACAACAATAATTCTACATGGAGAAAATTTATGCCTACTTCTTTATGTTTACAGTAATACTTTAATTGACACATAGCAGCGTAATGTCACGTTGCCCCCCCCCCCCCCCAAAAAAAAAACAAAAAAAAAAAACACAAACACAAACAAAACAAAACAAAACAAAACATAACAAAACAAACACAAAAACAAAAACTCTCTGCTCACTCACCAACACATTGAGGGAACGGGTTGGACCATTCTCCCTGCACGCATCGGCTGGTGAGTGCACCAACCAACAGGTAGCCGTCGTTGCACACGAAATTAACGAGGACGCCGTTGTTATATTCGCCATCGGCCGGTAGAGGCGGGAGAAGCATTCCGTTCGGGACCGTCGCCTCCACAGCACAAGCTATTACGTGAAGGAAACCAACATTACAATGCGCCATTTTTCACTTAAGACTTGTCACGGATCATGAACTGTGTTTTTATTTATTTTTTATTATTATTTGTGTGTGTGTGTGTGTGTGCAGAGATTGAAGTTCAGTGCTTTTGTTCTGAGACAAACAATGATTTGCAAAAATCTTGCGGTCAAGTCGGCAACACGGCACTAATGCACGGATGTGTCCACTTTCGGCATAGACGGCATGTCTAAAAGACGATTATTATGCATCTTTATCTACTAGTAGTGGATACATGCTGCCCTCTTGCATGGACATAATTAGGATAATTATAATTTCCATTCATAACTACGACACCTGATGACTTTTCATTTCCATCTTTATACGAGGATAAATCACATTGTCTGAATTAAAAGTGAAGCGACTTAATCCTCCCACCCTTCCATCCTTATTCCCGTCCTCCATTCCTTCCCTTCTTTCTTGCAGGAGAGAAATGAACAAATAATGAACGGAGAGGACTCTTTGACTTACTCAGGGGGAAGCAGAGTACCCCAGACCCAGTGAAGCCGGGGTTGCACCTGCACCGATAGGAGCCCGGAACATTGATACACGTTGCATCCTCGTGGCAAATCGCATCTCCATTTTGGCATTCATCCACATCTGTTGTGTTTGAGGAAGAGAGGAGAGATAGATATGTAGGTATAGGCAGAGTAGATAGATATGTAGATAGACAAATAGATAGATAGATATATGGATAGACAGATATGAAAAAAATGGATAGAAATAGAAAAAAAGGAAAATAAATAATAATGTTTTACAGACATGTGAGATGAATTACAAAATAAGTAAGTATAATGTCAAATAATAGGAGCTTATTTCTGTGTTTTTCTTTGTGTCGAGATATCAACGTGTCCATGGCATTTGTAAATGTGCGTATTAGTTTAGAGTGAAGCACCAGCATTCGGAACTCTCGAAGCATTCACGCCACCTTTCCCAAGGCTTACATCACTCCATCTTGTATAAGATGGGTTGTTTTAAGTACTTTTGGTAAAAAGAGTTTTGCAATCTTGAAAAAGCATCTCTCCCCCTTTCCGTCTCCTTCTCTCTCTCTCTCTCTCCCTCTCTCTCTCAGTCTCTCTCTTTCTGTCTCTGCTTCTCTTTCTCCCCTCCCTCCTCCAGAGGTTGACAGACTTGTACCTCTCATCCGTCTGTTTGAGATGAGGAGCTAATCGGTTTTGACTTTGATTTTCATCGTGATGAAGAGGTTGACAGTCAAGGTCAGACGTTGTCGATTTGCTGGCACAATAGGGATCACTCAATCACTACAATAACTCAGCCACACACCCTGCGCGTTAGAAGTGATGTTCCACCGTATTTTTATGTTCACCAGAAATAATGCTGTGCAAACGTGTTCTTTCTTCATGGGTGCTATTATCTTGTGGCCCTGATCCATTTTTTTATGAGAAAGTTACATTCCCGCAATTTGACAATAACAGAGGACACGCCCACGGCGACAGTAGCATTTAAGGAAAGTTGTATTATGGATACAACCTCTGTGCTGGTACCTTGCCAAATACCAGCTGGCAATGACAAATGACACACATGACAATGGTTATTGCGCTGTTCTAATCTAATTTCCATCCGTTAGTGTCACTTCGAGCAAATTACAGGCCGGGAAATGCAAACATTGGCAAACGCGTCTTGAACCCTTAAAGCCAATTCGCGTACAATACCGAAAATGGATTTTTTATTTCTGTTGTTAACCTTAATCTGATATTCAATGATTCAAATTATCGGTTTCTTAGCAAATCAATACGAGCTGACTTAACCCACTGTGTGCTGTGAGCGCCGATTAGCACAGAAAACCCTACAGCGTTGTAGACATTTTAAGTCCCTGGTATAGAAAGGATAAATTCCTTCTCAGTAGTATAAAATGAAACACATCACAGAAATAAAAGAATCACGGTAGTAACCTTGGGGATGGGAGAAGAGCGTTTCAATATCCACAGAGTGTCGAAAAGCAAAACTGCGTCCATGTGACAAAAGGCAATAGCAGATTACAGAGCAAAGAATATCATTAATATCTCTTTAACCAGGCATCTCGAGACTATCGCTTCAAAAATGCATCCCATGTCGTGTAGAATCAGCCTGCCTTAGGGAATGAGGGGTTTGATATCTGCGTTGACTGTCACCACTTCCTTATTGGCCCACTTTGATTGGTTCACCTTTTTCTTCGGTTGACGCATTAGACAAATAACGATGGGGGCAGGGGAGAGAGGATAGGGCTACACGGATTGTTTCTGAAGGTGTCGCATGCAGGCGGAATCGCATCTGTGCGCAACCAATGATGCCATGTTACTTTGTTTTTATTATGATTATGTTTTCAGCGTACGGAAAGGAAAAGCCCGTGACAAACTGTGAATAAGACAGGATTGAATTGAGATTGGAAAGGGTGATAAGGGCAGAGACAGGAAAAAAAAAAGAAAAAAGAAAAGAAATTGCTATGCCCAGGATGCCGGTAGGTTAAAGGTATCTTTCTTCAAAAGGGATTGGCAGTTTATATCTTTATATTTGTATGGGTACGAATTTACAATTTTGATATACAATGAAATATTTATTGACAGATACAAAATTGGGTTTCATAACGTCGTTTTGATTAAATCATTCGAATTAGTAGTAACTGCTCGTATACCTACATTTGTTTAATGACATACTCTTACTGTAGCGCAACAGAACAACGCATCTCAATGTCGCCAACAGAATAAGGAATGTACTGTAGGCGACGACTTCGAACGGGAGCAATGGTCATCTCGCCGACCATAGGAGGACAACGACCTCTAGACCTTTAGCGCCTTGACCCATAATCAACCCTGGAGGGGCGCAGTTATGATACCACGCCGCCATCGCTGTGATTTATCATACTCCGCGGCGTACTGACGTATCACCTTCGCATACACAGTCAAGGGGAGTCAAGTAATGGTGTCGAGGTGATTCGTGTAGGTTTGCACTGGCAATTAGCAGCACTAATTTTATTTCAGAGATGGTGGGTGTCCCAAAGCACAACCCTCTCATAGGAGTGAGAATAAAATTGTTATAGCTAACTACAGGAGACCTAATCACTAAGTTAAGGTTCTTGAACTAACGAAATTAAATAGAAGGCACCACGTGGAAACAGCTTAGAGGGAACTAAAAATGAATTTGACACAAAAATTACAGATCACCACTGTCAGTATACAAAAACTTGCTTGAAATGTTATACCGTGATGTAAGTTCATCTGAATGTAGCAACCTTAAACATACGAAAATAATTTAATTCTATTCGGCATGAAGGGAAGTCACTTCATCTGTTTTGAAGACATAGTGAAAATCTAGATAGTGAAAACATAATTCATGGCAGATCTTATTTAGTTAAGGAAAAACGTCTTCTCGTGTAAACATATTGGATAAATGCACGCCATGTTGAATGATGATAAGGGACAGTATAGGGGTAATCATATAGGATCAGGTGACCAATACGGGTTCTTTTCAAACTTTTTGAGCTGGGAATGGAACGTGACATTAAATGTCTTTTGATGATATGAAAATATCGATGGCGTCCATGTCATTCATGACAAACAAGTTTTTCTCGATATGAATTATCTTCTTGCTTTAACAGACGTTTAAGGCTTCTTTCGAAATAACCTCACTATACAAGGGAAACATCTCTCAAATGTGTGTGTGTATGTGTGTGTGTGTGTGTGTGTGTGTGTGTGTTTTGAAACAGGAAGTGGTGTATTATGACAAAAAAAATCATCAATGATTCATAAATGCATTTTGGAAGGTATATCGTAAATCTTTAGAAGAAAGGGAACTAAAGAAAAAACAAACAAGTTCCGGTCTGATCGACTGGTGTTCCATTAAGGGAAGCTTGCTTACCGATACACTCGGGCATGGCGGCGGTCCACATCCCCCTCACGCACCGACTGAGGACAGCTCCTTGCAGCCTGTATCCGATGTTGCACTGGAAGGTGATGGTGTCCCCGTCCTCGTACTCGGACGAGCTCGGCGGAGGGAGGTAGATCCCGTTGTTGAGGAAACCGGGAAGGGCACAACCTGTTTGATAAGAGAGACAAAAAAAACCACTAGCTGAGTAATGACAACATTGATGAGGATTGTTTTGCAGTAACGACAAACAAAGAAGATAATTTGTACAAGAAATAGCTTCATAGCACCACTATGTCGATTTCAGCGGGAATCATGACATGAAACATATACACCAGAGCTTAGTCTACCGCTAGCATCACCACCACGTAAGAACCTTAACACTTTTTTCATTGAAACATCTTTAACCAGCACGTTGTTTGACGAACTAGATCCAAAAATCCAAAAGAAAATCACAAAAGAAAACAACTACAAACACACAGGCACACATTTTATACAAGAATATCCGGCGTCGCGTTTTCTGTGTGTATGTCTGTGTGTGTATGTGTGTGTGTGTGTGTGTGTGTGTGTGCGATTTTTTTTTTTTATTATGATGTAATTCAAACTTCCTCTTTGCCAGGGCCAGACGTCGCATCTTTCACATGCTCTTACCCCCGATCTCCCCAATATTACTCACTTCACTCGGCATTTCTATTTCATGGACGATTATTTTTAGCAACATTCTCCTCTTCACGTCACTTCTTTTTGTCCACGAATGTAAAAAGACCGAACATCCACTTGCGTACGTGCCAAACAGGCATCTCTCACTGGCCAACGTCTTTAATAGTATGTTCACCCATTTGTCCTCCGGCCGTAGTCGACATTTCAGTCTTTGTAAAAAGATACACCAACACAGTGACCACTATTTTTTTTATGAAGCCTGCGGATTGCAACCTCGTTTCTAAAGTACTTGTGATTTCTTATTACAACACAATATAGTTTTGCTATCTCCAGTTCATAGAAACAGGCCCTATCTGAAAGTTGAGTACAAATACACATTGAATAAAAACAGAGAATTTATGTTAACCGATGAATATTCACAAGATAACCAATCCTTCTTTTGTTCCTTTCCGAATAGACGAAATGATCGCAACCCTTGGGCAAAATAAAACGCAGCGAAACTAATAATCCGTCTTCCACTCACTCGTTGCCCTATTCAAATCCCTACCAATTTTTCAAGTCTAACATGTTATTGCAAATCATTAATCCTTCAGTACGTTGGATTCATAACTTTGATTGCGCTTGCTGGTTGATATTACAATTATCGTCAGCATGATGATAAATCTAAATCGCTAAAACTGACTTCGTATTTTCTAAGTTCAATTGTATCATATTATCATTTTAGTCACTATCTATGTAACGGTAATACAAATTCACTTATACAAACAAAAAATACGTACATGCGAAAAGAATATGGAAAATCCTTTGAGTATTTGAATTCATCCCCTTCTTCATTGGCAGGCAAAATGATTTACAGCCCAAGAATTTGGGTGAAAAATAGACAGACATCCAAAGAGAGAATGTGGCTCAATATCCGTGATATGAGCAATATCTACAAAAGAATATTATAAGAAGGGACCGTAGTGATCGATGTGATCAGTCGACAATGGTTCAAAAAATGATAAACCGTGGAAAGGTATGAGAATTGACGACCAGAAAAATTAAGTTGAAGAAAATATCATGAAAACAAATACAGCGTGAAGGAATGTGTCGAAATCACTTCCTCAATTTAGCGATTTTAGCCAAGAATGTACATGATCAGAGTGAAAGGAATTTGTCAAGCTTTGTATGCGGAACTTGCCTGGGGGTAGTAAAACATAAGAGCTGAGTCTTGCCTCAAAGATCCGTGTTTTGTGCAAACATCTTTCATTAACTAGGCCCGGAATACACGACCATGAGGTGGGAAACGATGTGCGATGGACCGGTATGGGGTGTACATGTATAGGGCTTGGCATATACTCGTATAGGCTTGGGGATCTCTCTAGAGTAAATTATATCGAGTTACAACTGATCACGACACCATTGTACTTTTGAGATATCACTAACTTCCAACCTCTCTTAGGCATGTGTATTTACAAGAATACTAAATCCTTCGTCATCAAAGACGGATATATATATTCATATACCCTCCTGCTGGTGCCGTGATTAACTGCAATTGCTAAAGTCGCGGAGCAACAAGACAAACTGATACCAGTTGATAAAATAGCAAGAGAGAAAGGGGAGGGGGAAGAGAGAGGAGAGAGAAAGAGAAAGAGAGGGGATAGGGAGGGAGAGATAGAGAGGGGGAGATGGAGGGAGAGGGAGGTAGACAGTGAGAGGGGACGTAGATTTGATCACGTCTCCACGAGGGAACAGTTGTGTGTCTGGGATGAGCAGATGGGACAGGTGAGGGGGGAGAGTGGCTGACACTGATTGCTAATTAATGGGCACGCCACCTGAAGTCATCTCCAGCGCGGATTGAATTCAGCTTAAGCACGTGCTATAGGCTGGTCAAGGACGATACTCGACCGATATTGCTCATTTGACCTTAATCCTCCATTGTTTAACATCTTTTCTTTTCCTAACACGCCACAATATATATTATATGACATAAATAAACACTCTGAGCCCCAGTTTTAGCGCCTCATCATCATTGAGCAATCATTTCCTGTGAAATTGGAAGTTTGACTGAACGAAATAATTATGATACCTCAGGCCGGAGATTCTTGAAAAGCAAAAGAACGTAAATGCAAAGTGTCGTTTTCGTTTTTTGTTTCGTTTTTGTACCTAATAATATCTACTGAAATCTACGGAAAACAATGATGCGGTGGTACCATTGTGAGATTGTGAACTTCAGTCTTACCGCCAAGCGAAAAAAGCCCTACATTACTAATTGTCATAGCTCAATGTCATGTCACGTGTCTCGTGGTTTCCATGGCTACAATTATGTTGGTGGTAAACATTCTGACAGGAGTTTTACTTCCCCCTTTGCATGTCTCAGGGTGGGTGACGATTACAGCCATGGTTAGTCACCGTTGAGTGAGTGTGACCCAACGACCACGGAGCACTTCTGGCATTATTACCATGATGAAATATGTGGTGAGCCCCAAACAATGAAAAAAGAAAAGAAAAAGATTCGTCAGAGAATGACACTGTGTCGGGGGTGAGATGAAAAGATTTGAGGAGCGAATTAGCTGGAAGATGCCAAGTAATACGCATGCGTGCATATAGAGGATCAAATCGTGACCAAGAGGCATTTTTTCCCGTTTCTTCTGAAGAGGGTTAAAGGGGGTCGGTAACTACTTGAATCGCTACTTTAAAGATCATCTTTCTTCAAAGTCAATCTGGACAACATCAGTCTTGTTTTGGGGCTATCAAGCAGTACGCCTTTCTCTTCTTGTGCAGTTCATATTGGGAGAGTTCCCCCATTCATAATGGACGTCTTGAATGTTTTGGGAAAAGATAATTTTGGCATCTCAATCCTGCGTCGGGAAGGAATAGAAAACAACAAAGGACCAATCAGGAGGCATTTCCCGCTCATGACTTCCGACTGTACAGAAACCGCAAGTTTTCCGGCCAGGAAGTTGTGTCACTGCTGTTGAAGCACATGTTCATTTCGACCGCGATCCCCTCGGGCACTTTATACCATTAAAAGACTGCCAAGGACTACATCTTCTCCCCCCTTCCTACTCGGTCCCCTTCTTTCACTCAAACGTCCCTTCCCTATAACATTCAAACGTCCCATCCATTTCCATCTCCTTTATCTGTCATCTCCAATCGCGAGTGGGATCCCACTCGGTGGCCCGTCGCTGGATTCGCGTTGATGTGCATCCACACCGCGAGCGAGCGGGATGCACTATCAATTATTGCTTTTGCACCCGTTGACGGAGATGCGCTTAGTCACACGCGCATTCTCCGATCCTTACGAACGCATTCACAGACGACACACATGTCATTTTTTTTCTTCCTTTGGTACGTACGGAATGGCACAGTGATCACTACGAGAAAGAAAGCTAATGTATGAATGAATGCAGACTTTTAATTCTGGGAGGCTGCAGAGCGTCTGTGCTATCGATCATAATGGATAGAAAGGAACTATTTCGACAAAGGAACTATAAATATTTGCGGTCAGAATCTCAGGGCAGAAGAGAGCAGTCAGAAATGAGGGTTTCTTTTTTTTTCCTCCTTTTGTTTTTGAACGGATAGAACCTTATGGGTAATCTAACATTATCTTTGCATGGCTGCGTCACCGCGAAGCGTGCTGCTGGAATCCATCCACGCGTCCAGCTTTATCCCCAAACATTCCCCACCCCTTGCTCCTCACCAATGCCATCTCCAAATAATATCGCACATTTAAGGTGAAGGACAGTCTCTACCTACTGCTAAATAGAACGTTAAGTTCACATTCACGAGTTCTTAAGCAAAACGTTATTAAATGAGAGCCGTACCTTTCTACCAGGGAACTCGAGTCCACTGGACACTGAGTCACGCCTCTAAACGTCTCCAAGGATGAGACAACAAAATTACAAATCCCGTTTTCCCCCTCTCCCGTTGAGAAACCATTCAGACACATACAGTCATACTACATCCTCTCTCACTCCGACACGCCCATGCTGTGAGACCTCCTCCCCCCCCCCCGTGTGTCTCTTAGCTATCTTTTCCATTTAACCCTATGCCTCCTATATAGACATGGCACTTTCTACTAAATACAACATACATGACACACCTAATTCTGAGTAAGCTACGGGATAAGCTCACTCTACTATTCGGCTTTAAATTGCTGTAATTCAAGTGTTGCTCTACATGACTATACTGCCATTTCAGATATAACTGCAAGAAACTTCAATTTGCATAACATGGACATGTCACCCGATTGGGCATGCATGCCATTTTCATGATTTCGTTAAAGAAAAAATAAACATCTTATATTTTCCTGGTTTGCATTTTCGGTGGTCATTTATTTAGGATCAGTTATAGACGAAATGATATCATAATTCATTGATGATATCACTGAATTCTCTATGCTTTCCATGTCAGACAAATCGCAAATCTAGTGACAGCAATCAGACGCGTGCTAAAGACATTAAATTGGCAGCCATTTCCGCAGCAATGTCAACCCATTTATCACGTGCGCATTCTATTTCTATGTCCAATTACTGTCCAGATTCAAACGGTCGCAACAAAAGGTCGCTGCGAGTTTGACGGAAGCAAGAGGAGACGGAGACTTTCCCCCTCCTCCTCTCAAATGAAGACGAGGCAGTAACCCTCAAAATAGAATGAACTAACACAAAAAGAACTCATCTCAGCGAAAAATCACATGACCAAATGTTTCGATTTCGCATACGTGGTTTTGCTTCGTTGGCACCGGTACAGATGAAACTCAGTGTCAAAAAAATGTCGACTGTCAAGACTGTGCATATATATAAATATATATATATATATATATATATATATATATATATACATATATATATACAAGAATATTGTCTTGGAATCTAACAGTGTCAAAAAAAGAGGAAACTCCACTGGGTCATCCACTTTTAAAGACGATGATACTTATATTGCTTAGCAGTGCCGTCACGATTCAGAAGATTTTTCGAACAACAACTATACAACAACTACAACAACAACGAAAATGGAGAGCATTGCAATGTGTCTTGTACCTCAATATGAATTTAGAAGCCGGCCGTAAGTGAGACAGGTATTTCTTCGAAAATATTATTAGTGACAACTTTCGCGGGCATTTCTGATTAACGAAGACGGGCATGGCCATAATTGCATCATGGCATGACATGACGATCCTGTCATTGAGATGTCTTCATTCAGGAAGGAAGGTGATCTAGTTCGCCACCACGAAAGGGGGTCTCCATGACAACAGAGAGGGGGAGAGCCAGAGTGTGTGTATGGGTGGTGAGGAGCGCATCTCAGCGGGGTGCAGGCTCGTTGGTCTGGATTTTGTAAATATATGATTTACAGTCTTACGCAGTCCACCTGCAGAGAACTAGATTCCAGTGCAAATATAACTGGTTCTGGCATGGGTTAAAACCGTGGGGAGACATGTGTGACGTCACATCCTTGAACATTCACACACTACACACATGCACTATTATTAGATTATCATGCAAATGGCTGGCATGACTCTTTTCTTTCAATTCGAACTGTCAACTTGAGGGGTGAGAAAATTTAGAGAACATAATGATTCAAATAATGATTCATGTAGTACGGAGCTCACATAAACAAAAACAAAATCAAACACATTCTGACTGGTTTTAAAACCACGACGCTTATTTACTCATACATATAAAGGAAATAATACGTAAAAATTGATGTGCCATGAAAGACAGAGAAGGATGGCAATGTTTTTGTTTTTGTTTTTGTTTTTGTTTTTGATAGCCAACATACTTGCTGACACACCGACATACGTGCTGAAATTGTGTTGTGAAATTTCTTACCGAGGGCATCGCAGATATACCCGTTGCCGGTAAATCCCTCCCTGCACGCGCAGCGGTAGGAGCCCTGAGTGTTGGTGCAGTCAGCATCCGGGGAACAGAGCGACGTGCCCTCGGCGCACTCGTCGATATCTATCGAGAGAGACAGAGAGAAAAGGGAGATGAAACAGAAATAAAACATCGAGTAATGTGTCCCCCAATTGGCACGAACATCCACCTGTCACATTAGATTCACACGAAATCTCTGCAAAACCTGAGTCACAATTGACTTGTGACCATTACCCCATCCTCCCTTGTCAACTCCCCGGAGGTTTGAAGATTTGGGAAAACAGAGAGAACGGTCCTAGAAAAAGAAAGAGAAGAAAAGTCACTCTTTTTTTTTTCTTAATCCACACTTGACTCTTTCACCACAATCGTGATGTCGTCCTTCTCGCTTCTCTCAGCGGATTTCCGTTTCTTCCGACCCTTGATCCCCCCGTTGTCCTCTTCTAAAGCTCATCTTCCATCTCGGGATAATTCGCTCGTGTCATCTTAATCCATGTCCGCGGTGTTTAGGCTGCGTATCGCCTTACATACCGGGTCGTCCCTTAGTCGGTCAGGCCGCTGAAATGATTGTGTTTGTTGCGCCGATCACTTTTCGTTAAAGGATTGTTTGGATATGTGATTCAGGGGGTTTATGGAAAGTTCATGAGCTTCATTCTAGGAAAAAAAAGTCAGTTCAGTTACTTTGCAAAATTACGGATTACAGATGATATAGGTAACTATTATCGAACTTTTAGATACATCAAGGTGTCAAGTCCTTTATCTTGCAAGGGAAAAGATGGGGCAGAGGAATATTATGATTATAAATAATAAGAGTGAAATATTTCTTCGCGTAATGTTGGGAGGTCACTCAGAAAGAAAGAAAAAATGGACAAAATATGGTGTGATGCCAGTCAAAAATCGTTTTCAAACAATACAAAAGTAATCATTTTTGTAATAGTAGCTCAACATCAAACACAAACAAAGTGTTGAAGGACTAAGGCGTCTATCTTATTTGGATAGCTAAATAGACTATTAGAACTAGTTCGTCCACACATTCTTTTGCCATGTTTGCATGTTGTATGTATTTCGAGGTATACTATTTTTTTTTTTAAATGTAAGCGCTGAGAACGTCCTTTGTCTGTAAACTCTGGCTTGGGGGAGAATGAATATAATATTTCTTAAGCACACGCCTAAACCATGTAAACTGACCTAGACTGGAGGGGAGACGGCGGATTCTCCTTCCTTGAACTGACAGGAAAGACTTCAACAAACCTTGGCTTTTGTCGGTCTTCCAGCCCTCTTCAACATTACCATGCGCAGTGTCAAACATGTCACATTATTTGCAATTTTTATATTTTGTCTTAATGGAGCTCGCTTTACGCAGCCTGATGGCCCCTAGCACTTTTATCACCTCTTAGACGTAAACATTTTGGCACATCTTATGAACCAAACATTTTATTCTAAGATTCATCAAAGCGCACTATTGCGATACAAACGTTGACACAAACGTTGATTTCAATCGGTGCAAGACGACGTATTTCCGTATAAGACAATTGTCGTGTTGAGGATTACAAAGCAAAATCCTTCAATATATATCTATACCATGAATGACAATGAAAGAAAGACTGTTAAGCCCCGCTGCAACTCTTTTTGGCAAGACTTTGAAGAGTAATCACACATCACTTTCGAGCATTTTGATCGACAACGAAAAAGAAAATTCTCTGCCCTTCGGACTAGATGATAAAATGATACATAAAAAAGGTACGTGACTTGGATGTCAGAGCCTGTTGACATCAAAACTCCATGACATGGATTGACATAAAGTGGTCACGGTGCCTCTGATGACAAATTAATGGTCCATGAAGTGTCAATTAAGCGATAGTCATCACACCTCCCACACAACAAAGACTGAATATAGGTGACGGAAGTACGCAGGTTGGTTCCAACGCGTGCTGAACCATACACAGTAAACATTCTCGCTTTGGACTTTGTATTGATTTTTCCACTGTACCATTTCAAATATATTGACACTTCGCTGATGTGCATCCGTTCATTTTCCAGGACTCGAGGGTGCCCCTCATCTTACCACCCCCCCCCCTCCCCGTCGAAAAGAGTGGACTTGTATTCACTTTTCTTTTTGAGGTTTGAAATCATCCATGCTTCAAAGCAGCTGGCGACTCATGGGAGTAACCTACCAGTACAATGCACTGCACAACGATAATTGCAGCAAAAACCACGAATTTGAATAGGTCGTTTAGAGGAGAAAAACACGTCAAATGTGATTTATTAACATTCTAGGAGTACAGTATAACATCATTCACTTGCAAACTGTTACTCTACAATAGTTCTCACCTTTCTCCTCAATTCAAGGACACAGCGCTCTTATCCACGACAAAACAACCCAGCAATAAATCAACAATTCCAAAGCCATGTCCTCGGTGAACATTTTCATATCTTTAATCGTCTGGTCCTAAAACAGTTTTACTCCTCCATTTTTTTTTTCTCTGTCACTTTTTTTAACCAGTCAAAATTTGCTACTTTTTTATTACTCTTTCGACTGACAAACAAACCTGATTTTTCCCCGACTCACCTTGACAAACCTCTCCGTCTCCGCTGTAGCCCCTTGGGCACGGCGAACACTGGTACATCTTCACCATCCTGTCCTCCGGTACGGGCATGTCTCTCAGCTCGAGGGCGAGAGGCGAGCAGGTCGAGAGGTAGAAACACGGGTTCGGCGCGCAGGTCTTTATTTCTGAGACCACGACGAGAGAGTTGGGGGGAAGTAAGAAACTTCGAATTAGGATGGCGTCGGGACGCAAGATATAGTAATTTAAAGGATGTAAAACGCGGCAAGAAATCAAATTCATTTGAAATCCCCAAATCCCAAATCCCATTCAGAACAGCAATACCAACACCATGGCTGCTAGCAATTTCACTCACTGCAAAAAGCACATCAAACCATTTCTGAAACAAGCTATGGTTCACATTTTCAAAAACAAAAAATCAGGCCCCAAACTGCACAAAATAAAGGAATAAACAAATCAATCAATTAATCAATCAATCAATCAATCAATCGATCGATCAATCAATCGATCAATCAATCAATCAATCAATCAATCTATCTATCGATCGATCAATCAATCAACCCCTTAATCAATCAATCAATTGATAAATCAATAGAAAATAAACGCGTCCTCTTCTTTCAATTGCCAACGTGGGATTCGTTTCTGCGAAACCGGTGGTAATCAACATAGTCAGGTATGATTCAATGAGAGTATTTCTGTATTATCTGATCATTGATTGACAATAAAACCTGCATCATTTCGTGCAGCAGTGGAGAACTCTAATAGCATTGAAACATAAACTGGAGTGGAATTGGAAAATGACTATGAACGTGAGTTTTGCATTTACAGGGCTTCTGTCCCGAAGGATTACTTTTCCCCTTCCTCCCCCTTGTTTCTCTCTCTCTCTCTCTCTCTCTCTCTTTCCCTTTCTTCATTTCATCCACTTCTTCCCCTTCTTTTTCTTTTTCTTCTCTTTTTTTTTTGGGGGGGGGGGGGGTGGGGGTAACGAATGAGAGAATCAGATCTCATCGGGCAAAGGCGTACCGGGAAAATTAGAGAGAAATAGTGAATTGGGAAATCGGTAGAACTTCCCCAGTCGAGCCTGTGAGACACTTTGTAGTTCACCGACGGTGAACTCTAGAAAGTGACGCCGAGTACTTAGGGAAGCTCGAAGGGTCCATGAATCTGTCAGAATCACGGACGGACTCCGGAGTTCGTGGGTGCGGAGGCAATTTGCACCACGCATGGCCGCGGGGCAATTAAACTGACTCACAAGAGAATCACTTCAAAATGGCGATCGCATCTGAACTGTTCCGATCTCCACGATTATTATGAGGGCAGTAATCATTCCTTGACAATACTCAGGAATTCGTTGACGTTAGCTGCTAAAAGTTATGCACAAGTTCTAAATAAACTTTGGGATGAGGCATGCACCTGGCACTTTGCAAACTCTTCAAAAACGTATCTTTTTCTTAAATTTAGAATACCTTGTTATCTAGGCACACTGAGAATCTTCCAGATTATTATGCGCTATATAAATGCAAATTATCGTTATCTTTATCATCATCATTATTATTTTTCTAAGGGTAAGAAATCGTTCGCAGAAGAAGGCGACTCTCATTGGATGATCGCAAATCCAAGACAATGATAAATTGTCTCCAATTTGTCATTTAAAGATCATAGCATTTTGTCATAGCTAGGCTTCAAATAATCTGCGCTGCTTCAGAGATTTTGTTTTCAGCTTAAAAGCTTTAAAAGAAATGGGGAACAATTAATAAATACGACAAGAAAATGACATGAAAGGTCTTTTCATCTCAAGTAGATACAAAAGGCCATCATTGGGCTAGGAGGCCTCGGGTGAAAATCCCTGTCTACACAGCGTTTTTGTTCATACATATACAAATCAACTGACGAGAGGGGAGGGGGTATAGTAGGCAGAGTAAGAACTTCACTCTCAATTGGTCATTTGTTGAACAATTTATATAGGCCTAGTTGAAGACCTATTAAAAGAAAGAAAGAAAGAAAGAGAAGCTTAGCCCATACAGTCCAGATGCCAAAATCAAGTGAACAGGTACCAAGTCACGGGGTCCACGAGAATGAGATGAAGCTTAAAACAGTGGAAGCAGGGAAGGATGCTGAATGTACCTCTGTATCGTTTCTTTGCCAAATCTATTTCCATATTCTCCTAGCAACAGTCCCCGAGAGCTAGCTACTTCCTTCATCCGATAAATGTATTATGCATCCCTTCTGCCAAATGGAAGTCAACCTGAGCTTTGACAAGAAATGATACGGGAGTGTGAATAGCAATGCTTCCTTGAAAATAAGTCTTCCCTTGGAGAGACTGAGAGAGAAAGAAAGAAAAAAAAAATAACCAGAATGAAATTAGGATGATCGCATACGCTGTCATCTATAACCTAATTTCCCTCATCTTTCTTGAAAAAAAAAAATCATCCTGAAGGATACAGTAAAAACTCTCAGAGGACACGCCATCCCATCTATCTCGTAGTCTGGCTCCCAAGAGATCCTTTTTATGATTTTTTTTTAATGCAAGGAAGTCTTATCATTATGGAAACGACCGAAATAGGTAATACGAGAATTCATCTTACTTTTTGATCCCCCTCCTTCTTTCTGTCTTTGTTCACATGTTTGTTCGTATGAATGCAAGCGCGTCTGTGTGTGTGTGTAAGGGCATGATTGTGTGTAGGAATGTGGGGCCGTTGTATGTACAGCACGGTATGCTTGTATGTATGTATGTATGCGTGTATGTACGAATGTATACGTATAATAATGAATATGCATGATTATTTGCATGTCTGTTTGTGTTTTTTTTTTAGTTTATACATGTATGTATTTATCTTTCTACCTATTCATCTTTCTTTATATCTACCTGTCTTGATCTTGGTCAATCTTGATCAATCAATCTATCCATGAACACACACAACTGCCCAGCTAGTTTAACGTTGTGTAATTTCTCTCTTGTTAATTTCTGTCCATCCATCGTTCCGCTTACTGGTCTTTACATCTCCTAGACGTCTTGAAATGAAGTGGTTCATAGCGAGATCGCCCACGTACAGACTATTCGATTTCTTTTCTGGTGACAAGATACTTCTAGTACATTGTTGGCACTTGTGAGCACGTCAGAGCGAATAGCGAAATGTGCTTGCCAATTTTTTAGGTGAAGCACGTTCGAAAAAAAAAGAAATCTAAGGAGTAAATTCTTTTCCATTTCTTTCAATCATATTGTTCGCAGTAGCGGCCTTCATTTATGGAAATGCATATTTATGAGCAAATGATATTCATTTCTGAGCGCGTAAAGTTAATTTGACTGTGACCTCTGATACTGTCAAATCTCACGCACTCACCGCTTCACCACTGAACAAAAATCCTGACAGAAACTATGATACAGTGACTGGGCGCCGGCGTCCGCGTGACATTGTTAAAACGAGAGAAAGCTCAATATTTTGTCCTGAAAACGTGAGGCGGATGTGAAGAATTAATTGCTAAATTACAAAACGTTCGCTCGGATTATCTTGGTTAAGGGTATCTTGGTTGATGCAGTTGTTGTTGTTGTTGTTGCTGTTGGTATAGTGTTCTTGTTGTTCTTGTTATTTACTTGTTCTAATTCTTGTTACTAATGCGATTGGGTCAGTACCAAAGCCTAAGAACAGCGTGACCAACGGAGGCACACAAGGTGTATGGCCAAAATAAGAGATCTGTCCGTGCCAGCATGTCAGGTGCCCCATTTTTACGAACATGTGGTATTGAAATGTCAGGAGAGCGAGACAGAAACAGGGGGAAGGGAATCTAAAAATAGGTAGAATAACTGGTTGACAACAAAACAACTTTAACAACAAAGAATAGCAAAGGCAGACTACTGTTGAACACGACTTCACAAACGTTCACCAAAATAATAACAACGACACTGGTGTAGGCATAACAAAGGTTGTTTGACAAGCCATCTCGTGTCTTTCAAAGTGCCTCTTTCGCTGTAAACGAGTGAACAAAAAAAAAAAATAAATAAAACTAGTTCCATTAGAATGTTGTTCTCACAGAAGAAGAGACATACAGAGGCTGCCAATCGATGTAAGGGGCTCTCATGAACCTGGAAATGTTTATTCTTTTTGAAAGGTTACGTTATTTGAGGATTCACATTTTTAATGTTTTTCGTGTAGATATAAAGCCTTTCGCTTTATGGCGTCCTAAATATTTAGCACGGTACAAAAACGACAGACCAACCAACAAAATAAAACCTTATTTTCCATGTTTTTTTCCTCTTCTGATGCTTATATTACCCTATTCATGTAGGCCCTATATTACAATTTAAAATAACGAAGGTATACAATATTTCTATCTTTAATACACTGAAAGTGAATATAAGCACTGCATGACACACTCCAATGTTCCATTTTTCTTCTTCTTTTGGCAGGGGTGGAAATTGGGGAAGGAGATGGGAAGAATTCAAGCAGCCTTGAAGAGTTTTTATAAGATCAAGTTGAACCATCGCAAACACGGACGGCCATAGAATTGCATCTCCAACATCAGGAGTGGAAAATGGTGTCAACTTTACGCCTGACATTGGACGTCCGTATTTATAGCTATACATAGCTGATTCACAGCGCGAATAACTTGACCAGCAGCAAGCTTACTTCCGAAATGGCTCTCCTCTCCCTCTCGTACTCCCTTGCCCCTTGTCAGATTCCAAGGGAGATGGAGCCACGCCCACAGGCCTGCACGTCATTAAACCACATTTTAGCTCGTTTCCTCCCTCTCCTTCATTCGTTTTTGTTTTTTTGTTTTGTTTTGTTTTTCCATTTTTACATACGACAAAAGTAAATCAAGAACGCAGATTAAACATGAAGGTCATCTTCATTATATTTTCAGGGGAGATAATTCATTCATCCGACCTATAGGGGATCACAGCTGTGCACTCATATCTACTACGGAATGGTCACTTTACAACTTTGACATTAAAGCTGACACTAAACGAACACAAGGATGAGAATATGTATGCACGACCGTGCTACTACACCGAAACTTTTTTTCTCAATCGAGTGATGCAATCTAACCAATCAGAAGGCATATCACACTTCATCTATTTACTACACACACACACACACACACACACACACACACACACACACACACACAAACACACACACACACACACACACACACATATATATATATATATATATATATATATATATATATATATACATAATATATATTCATATTCACATTGGATAAGCATTCATCCATGACTTCAGCAAAGATACTAATCTTTTCGCACGAGCTGTCATTCATCAAAAGCAAGCAAACCAAAAACAAGATACAATATTGTCACCTATATACGCTCTACGGACTTTATGGACTTAATACAAACCAAGCAAATCGACATATCATCAATTGTGCTATGGGTATGGATTTTCAGTCCAAACAAAAAAATAAAAAACGAGAAGAATCTACGGGTTCACTAAAAGGGTAGATGAGTAGTGCATGACAGCCCATTAAGGGATCAGTTCAGATTATAAGACCATAGCAACTCATAAGAACGCGCGTTAACAGCGATTCGTTTCGCCACGTCGCTTTACAAGGCCACAGATGACTTGGTCTTTCCCCAAAAAACGAAACAAACCACTCACACCTGAGACCACGACACACTGACAGGTGGTGTGGTTTCGCTGATGTACGGTGGCGAAGAGAGGGTTTACGAATAACTCGTCATCTGCTTCTGTATCAAGTGCAGCAGCGAAATTCATCAGAGCTCCTCCATGGAAACAGATCCCCTGTCAAACTATTTGTAGTGCATCACCGCAGAATGAATGACATGGCAACAATGCAAACTTGTTGTGAGTGTGAGGAGGGGGCGTTTTCGGGAGGCTCAAAAAGGACTGGGCCCATCATCAATTTCAGTGAAAGCTAATATGGCCATTTCGTACCGTACCAATTTCTGCCACGTAAAGTGACGTTTTACTTTCTCTAGATACATTTGTGAAGCCCCTTTTACACTTTCACGGATTGCTTCATGGATGACCACGGATCGTCATCCGTGGTGTTCCGGCATGCAAAATATCGATTTTCCTCTCAATGCCGGTGTGAATACGATGCCGACTGGATGTCTACACGGACAAGTACGGAGGCTACACGGACAAGTACGGTGCCTACACGGACAGACAAGGAACGAACGCGGACCACAGCGGAAACGATACGGAGCTAACACGGCCATATCAAGGAAGAGCACGGGTGCAACTGGGTCCCTTCGCGGTCTTTACACGGATATCCCTAAAATGTTGAAAGATGACATTTACTTTTGCTTTTGATACTTTATCATTCTAGGGCGACAAGCCTCCAGAGCTAATAACAAGCACATCAGAAAATCTACAGCAGCCCACGTATGCCTCGGCTTGTCGACGTCAGGCAAATCTCTTTATTGCAAACTCTCATTTTGCGGGAACATCATAACATAAACAAAGCAAAACAAAGCAAAACAAACAAAACACGCATACAAAAAAAAAACAACTTCAAGGAAATGTGTGTGGGTCACTGAAGCTTTTCAGGCGACCATTATACGAAGAGAGTATGAGGGGTTGCTGGCTGTACTGATGGAGGGAGATGTGAGCAAATTTAATGGACTCCATGAGCTTGTACAGGCAAAATACACGAATTTTTCATCCCGGATGGAGCAGATGCTAATACGGACGTCCCGATGTCTTCACGGATTGTCCCGGAATGAGTCCGGAGGCAACACGGAATAGCCGGTGCCTTCAAGGAAGGAATACGGAAGCAACACGGAGTAGACGGTGCCAACAAGGAAGAGTTCGTATTGATTTTCATCCGTGATGTCCGGGATGAAAAATTAAGCAAGCTTAATTTTTTCCGCGGACATTCCGGACGATCAAGGATAATGCCGGATGACTTCACGGAGTCAACACGGTCATGCCGGAAACAGTACGGATGATCCCGGATTGACGATCCGTGGTCATCCGTGATGCGATCCGTGAAAGTGTAAAAGGGGCTTAATATACTGAGACAATTCAGTCACTTTCCTCCATCCCCAGTAGTGCTTACCACCAGGGAGGTGGCTCTCTCTCATCCAACTTCCCATTTACGCTCATCAGAACATGAGTTTATCAAGAGGAGAACTTACGGACTGCAGTGCATTCCTCTCCGTTTCCCATGTAACCGTCGTTGCACACACACTCCGGAACGCCTCCAGTACCCTCTTTGCAGCTCGCATTGATGTCACATACGAGACCCTGGCTTAGACATCGGTCTTCCGACTCTACAGACACATACACCCAAAATATAACACATAAAGATTATAACCCTGTATCATCATGGTCATCCTTTATTCGCAATGAGGCACGTCCAACATTTATTTTGCGGGGGGGGGGGGGGAGGGCAAGATATTATAATGAGTAAGAGTTGCATTTGATCGCTAAAGTGTAACTATGCTGATTGCAGTACATGCTTACATACAGCCGTTAACGATCGCCCCGACACAATAGGCATGCTAACCTGGAAACATTGAACAGCACATTACTTGAATATGAGACCATTCTGAAGCAAATAATTTTCACACAACAATAGATATATAATGTACTCTTAAATGAATCCCACAAGGATTGGAACAATCATCCCCCAGAATTCCCACTGATTCCCACTGATCAGTTACTAATAGCCATCCCCTTTAATGTGTTGATGTTGCCTCGTGTGCTGGCAGGGAAATCCCTAACTAATTTTTGCGAAGAGTCTGTTGGTGAGTTCCTCCATGAGGGGTGCGGAAAATATAAAGACGATTAAGAAGTGGAAAACAAAAAGAAGAAGGAGAAGAAGAAGAGGAGGAGGATGAAAGATGAGGGGAAAAGGAGGAAAGTATAGGAAAGCAGGAGCGGATGAAAAGAAGGAAGAAGAGGAAGAGGGGAGAGGAAGAGGAAACCAGGAGAACGATGACGCGCACCAAACAGAATTTTTCATCAACGCTTCAAAAACATAGCATATCCTGATTCTAGAGTTAGCACAATTTGCGCTCTTATCTCCCGCATGAACACCGACCGGTGACTGTTTATACACACCTGTACATCGCATCTTGCCGTTGATGTAGCGGAAGATGTATCCTTCTTGGCATAGACACATGAAGTTCCCGTACGTGTTGACGCATCTCTGGTCGGCAGGACACCGCACTGCACCGGTTGCACACTCGTCAATATCTAGCAGATTTTAAAAAAAGGAGGTACAAGGATATCCGACATACAGTAATGAAAATGGCATTCAGAATTTAGTACCGCAATTCTAACGAGTTGGTTAGTCAATGTTAATGTCTTTATTTTGAGAATGTATGACGCCCGCTGTAAGATTTAAGAACTTGTTCTGAAGGGAGGGCACACTTTAAGTTGAGAGGGCGTTGTTTCAAGGAACAATTTTCTGAGAGACAATGAGTCAACTGCCATTGACAACTTCTGTCGCCCTTCGCAATTTTCAGTTGCTACCATAAAGACAGTTTCGCGCCGTTGAAAGCAAGGGAGATGTCTCCATATTAATACAGAGGTGACGATCACACCAGGGTGATCTTTCAAAATGCCCGGGGCTTCTTTAATCTGTAAAGTTTCATATTTTGTTGATGAAAGAATGTCGATAGACCACAGTGACTAATCTCATAATCAAAGACTCAGACAGGGCAGATTTAGGGGTGAGCGTTGGGGAGTGATTAAAGAAAAAAAAAACACCCACCGAATATTTGCCTCGACTTGATCGGCTGGAACATAATTGTCATGTGATATCGGCACCATCAAAATCATTGCCTGCGTCCTGTGCGAGGTCTTAGTGTGGTCGAGCCATCATTTAATATATCAATTGAGTGCCAGACAGCATGATACATGATAAGTTATTCCTACTCATACTCGTCTTCAGTGCAAATTAATTGAAGTTATGTAGCTCTCGTGTGATTATGGTGCACCAGAGAATGCTAAAGATAGACAATGAGCCTATCTTCGTTTTCTCGAGCATCATAGCAGGATGAAAACATGATAATAAACGATACGATTTGCTTTCAGGATATTTTGAAAGTGTGAATGCAAACGAGGCAAACATTGCAGGTAGCATGAAATTCGTTATTGACTTTAAGATTTTTCAAACAACCGACAAATATTGTACACTATGAAATATCAACGAAAAGTTGTTCATGTAACTGTCAGATCAGTTATTATTCATTCGCGATTAATTTTGTGTTTTAATTTCTTGTAATGTGATTCTTCCAACCAAAACATAGAGTGTCTGCAATGAGTGCTATCAAAATTATCCCCGTTATTACTGTTATTTATTTTGCATTTTTATACAATACCTATAGCAGCGCGATTATATCTATCGTCTAGCCATTAATCTGTCATTCTGATCGACACCCCTCTTTCATTTTTTTTTCCTTTTCAGTTTGAGCGAGTTTTGAGGGCAAGATAAAATCATCACTTCACTCATAGCTGACTGATTTAATTCGGCACCATTCTTCCCTTCTGGCGATTAAAAAAAAAAGTCTACAGGCATAAAAAGTCAAATTTTGTTTCTAAAGAAAACGTTTCTGTCGCCTTTGATGCCATTTATAATGCGCCAGAAACATGCCGTTTTGGTCTACGCGTTTGCCACCGTTTTGGGGCACGCCTTGCATGTTGTTACTGTGAGCTTGTTTGTACTCCTAATAATGTGTGTATTATGATGTCGGCGAGTGTTGCAATCGATCAATGTCGATAGAGGTCATAGGACGGGATCGAAACTTCCTTGGGAACAGAAAACTATTCGTGATGTAGTGGGCTGCTTAGAGCGGCTTTCCCCTGGATCAACAGCATGATCCCTCCAGCTACTCCGTCGAACTACCAGACACGACCCATGTCAATGCTCTCATTGCCTATCCGCTCTGTTCTGCTATCTTCTCTCAAGCCTCCTCTACTTTATCTTTCTCTCATTTTATTTCTCTCTTTGTCTACTGTATATCTCTCTCCTTCTTTCTCTTCCTTCCCCTCAGTTTCTGTCAGTCTTTCATATTCTCTTTCTCTCCCTATCCGTCCATGTGTTGGTTCTTTCAAATGTCAGGGCCTTCTGCGCAGTCGAACATTTTAACAGCTGAATATCGCCGCTGATAAATCTCCCTCGTTCGCCCTCTAAACACTGGCAGGGCTTTATGATAGCTCTCATAGATTAAACGCGTTTTATAATACTATAGTAATGTACCGTTTCCCCAGTCCAGCTAAGAAATTTGTCATCGGTGTGATTTGCGATGCAGGATGACAATTGGGGGAGTGTGAATATTACGAAGAATTCCAGTGATAATCCAGTGATGCGAGAATGATTGAGCATCATCCACAAAGCCTAAGATTTCTGGATGAGGTCAATATAAAGTAGTGCCAAGCATTAGATTTGTGCACTCTGTCGTTTTGTCTTTTATGGCCGACGTGTAATGTATCAAAGTGGAATTGGGGGAGGTGGTACACAGAGTGAAAAGAGGATTACTTAAATGTCGTATGTTTTGGTATTTATGAAGGATAATCTTTTCCAGTCAGGCTGAGTGGCGGTGAGGGGAGCTGGGGGGGGGGGGGGGGGGGGGGGAGCGAGTTATATCGCTTGGAGTCAACCCCCATCTCAGCATTATCTGCATCAGTGCATGGAGAGTTTCACGATTTGTACTGTATTTGTAGAGATTCGCATTCATAGGTTCGTATATGGGGCGCTGTGGCATAGTGGATAAGGCTCCCGTCTCTCAATCGGATTACCAAAGTCCCGAGTTCAATTCCTGTCCACAAGTGCTTACGTCCTTGGACAATATACACCCACCACGTCCCTCTCGCCTAACGGTATATAAATGGGTACCTGGCAACGCTAAGGTTAAGATATTAATGGCAGGGCCCTCTGGTAGAGCAGTAACAACACTGAAGAGGCTACCCTGGATAAAGAAGACCTTATCATCATTATTACTTGTATTATTATTATCATCATTATAATAATAATAATAATAATAATAATAATAATAATGATGATGATGATGATAATAATAATAATAATAATAATAATAATAAT
Source organism: Diadema antillarum (assembly GCF_040938485.1). Classification (NCBI taxonomy): domain Eukaryota; kingdom Metazoa; phylum Echinodermata; class Echinoidea; order Diadematoida; family Diadematidae; genus Diadema; species Diadema antillarum. The sequence continues at coordinate 140,895 of NW_027272124.1, read as the reverse complement.
AATAATAATAATAATAATAATAATAATCATTATTATTATCATTATTATTATTATTATTATTATTATTATTATTATTATTATTATACATATTATTATCATTATCATTATTGTTATCATCATCATTAGTGACTAACACTAACGTAGTTATGAAGAAAGTATAAATAAACCGGGGAAGCGGCCCACTTCCCTGAGCACAATGAGTAAACTATTTATTCACTGACCCTATTGATGGAAGACAAACAGCGACTCTAAGATGATCTGAAACGGACTTTCCTCGGTTTACAATTGTATGTGGTTAATCTTATGATATATCTTTCACTTTCACAATGTCACAATTCATTTGTCTACTTGGTTCTCTTCATTAATATCATGTGACTTGTAATTCACTATTGAATGTGTACGGGGCAGTCTTCGTATATTCTGCCTTTTTGTATAAGAAACGCCAATTTTTACTCAGAATTCCCTCAGTTTCAGATTCATAACAATAAATTTTCTTTGTTTATTCTGATCTTGTTATTTTTTAGCCGATTTGGTCAATCAGTTAAAACAGAATCGATTTTGGAATGGGAAGGGGGCGGGGGGAGGAAGGGGTGCGAAGTGAGTCAGATGAGCGCACAGTTTCTTACCTACGCAATGGTAGCCATCCGCAGCGACGTCTAACCCTGCGGGACAAATGCACTCCACTCTATACCCGATCTTTCGGCATCCGTAGGCACACATCCCTGGACGACAGCGACCGTCACCTGTAGGGGGAAAAGGGAGTGGGGGCGTAGGCAGAAAAAAGAAAACAATTGCAAAATTATGAATATGCTTGAACATAATGACAGAGATGAAAAACAGAAATCGTGATGATAACAATCATAATGATATTGATTATAACACTATTGCTATAGATGAAAAATGATAGGATTGCAGGTATACAAGTGATAACCATATTCATACCATCGTAGGGACGCAATATTAGAATAATATTTCACAGACATCTCACCGAAACAAAACAAAATTCCAGACAACACAACAGTTAGTTTGAAATAGGACCAAGCAATTTCACTACAAAGAAATCTAAAAAGAATTCTTAAATCTAACTTCACTGGAACTTCTGAGGAGATCGAATATCAAGGAATGTGTCATTCAAACAAGTAATGCCAGATTAGTGCGTCGGTGTGACCTAATCGTAGACATGTAGCGGCTTCAAGCCCCCCACCCCCCTCCCCGGAAAAAATAGATTGACAGAACACGATGTGTTCCACTGGATTTTTGTGCGGAAACAGTACAGACTGAGCTGTTAATTTTTATCTTTTTCTGCTGATGATTAAAAAAAAAATGCACTGTAACAGTGCATAACAGTGCTTTTTTTTTTGTCTGTTTGATGGAGATAAACACATCCACATCTATGGCACCATGGAGATAGGTTCGTTATGGCACCATGCCACGGAAGGAAAAGAATAAGCATATACAGGCAGAATCACAAAGTGCAATCTAAGGTCACGCAGTTCTGCGTACAGAGGAACAAACATGAACCACATGTTATAACGAAATATAGTATTGGTTCTTCTACGAAACTTCGGAATACATGAAATTATGATATTTACCATTCCATTCGTGTACAGTAGCCATTTTGCATCTCTATATCTATCATCTCTTGGCGGGAAAATAGGAAAGGAAAAATCGAATTCAACTACATGAAATCATTGTGTCATTGTTCGCGGCATCTGATTATCTTGTCATAATTTGCCGCGCTGTCGGACCTGCTCACCAGTATACAACAATAACAACCACAGAGATGAATATTGTACTCCACCTACAACTAATTTCGTGAGCCTACTCCTTGGGAAGTTGGCGAAGAGGATAACAATTGATCTGACTTCAAAAGAAAGCATTCAGCCCCGCCCTCAACGACTTGGCTTTGCAGAGTGAAGAGTGGTTTGTCGATGGCTGGAGAGAGAACTGCTCTTATATGATATATTATATTACACTCATCTTCGAAGTGAAGTGAAGTATATACCGCCTGTTGTGTCAGTGGTTTCTGATTATGGTAATGTGCATTTGCGAAGAGGATAACAATTGATCTGACTTCAAAAGAAAGCATTCAGCCCCGCCCTCAACGACTTGGCTTTGCAGAGTGAAGAGTGGTTTGTCGATGGCTGGAGAGAGAACTGCTCTTATGTGATATATTATATTACACTCATCTTCGAAGTGAAGTGAAGTATATACCGCCTGTTGTGTCTGTGGCGTCTGATAATCATTATGATAATGTGCATTTTTTGAGCGTTCAAATAATGTTCCCCCTCTTCATCGTAATTTGCGGCAAAGCAAATCGGCCAGGACATTACGGCATAACCATTAGGCGCACCATTACAGAGGTGTGGGACGTGGTGAGGGAGGATGGGGGGGGGGGGGGGAGGGAGGGGAGAGACTAGCTTACTAGTATCATTTTGTTGTCAGGCATCATTGTCTGTGCTGACTAAACCGGTACCAACTCGTAAGTAAAAGCTCTTTGGTGCCGACAGACAGAAAGACGACTTTCAGCCAATTCTCATATCAGCATTAGACTTTTCAAGGACTGATCCCGTGTACTGCGTATTTTTAGTTATTCGTTTCTTTGTTTTGTTTACCTTGAGTTTTGTTTTAGTTTGTTTTTGGTGTTCTAGTTTTGTTTTTATTGTTTGTTTGTTTGTTTGTTTGTCTTTGTCCCACAGTTAAAATCAGAGACAAGTGGATGGGGAGGAGGAACAGGTAGTTGCAGCAGATAAGATGAAAAATAGACGTGAAAAGGGGAAATGGCGCAGAGGAGTTAATCGGAAACTTTGTGCCCCGTTATTTTTTCCTTTCGCGTAGTAACTGTTGCTGGATCCTTTACAGAACGAAGAATGATGAAAAACAACAACAGCAACAACGTCGTCAGACACTGACATATTGCTAAATTTAAGCGACAGAGAAATGGACTTTGTTCAATCTTTTTTTTTCCTCTTTCTTCGTCCCGTAAAGACAAGATGTAACGATACGATGTAAACGGCGGAACAAGTTTTCCAGAAGAATGTGTAGGCGAGCAGACCAAACAAGAGAGAGAAAAAGAGCAGCCTTCATATGTATACCATTTCTGCTTTTCTATTTCATTTTTTTCTTAAACGAATTTTCTTTGCCGTATATAAATGTTTAACTATAGTGTTGCAGATATGTTTGTGGTGCAGCGGGCGTGCATATATGGACATTTTTTTTTTCTCGAGACACAAATATAGCTCGGAATTTACCCAGTACTGCCGAATGGACAGGGGACGCACAAGCAAGAGTCACCAGCAGATCGCGGTTTTACCGGAAGAATAATTTGCTAAAAATATTATCCTGTCAGTCTGTTGTCGCCCGTCCAATTCCCATCCATCACTGTCACCCTGTGGTCGTTATCTGAAGGTTAACAGTTCACATCATGTACTAAGCACCGTTATGAATGCCCGGTGTCAACGTGTGGTTACTAGCGTGAATTATGACGAAAATTGAAGCGATTTTTGCGGCAAAGAAATCGGTGACGCGAAGAATGGACGCTGTGAAGAGGTTTTCTTGGGTGAACGACCAGATAGGCCCCTTCTTTTCATGCATAATTTCTGACTTACAATGAAATCTGCACGACTGATGCGTAGTATCCCTGAGACAAAAATTTCCATTTTGAGCGCCCATTAAATAAAGAGTGATCTTTCTGTTGTTGTTATTTTATTGTTTTTATTCTATCTTGGCAGGATTAATACAAAAAAATTCAAACAGAAATTAGTTCGGTTGGAATGGGGATAACGCTCGGATTAATTGGCCACTTACAGGCTGCTTGGAGCCAAAATCGAGACAAAGCTTCCGGGGAAACAGACAGAAATAAGGCTCTTTCATCGAGGGATACCGATGTTCTTTTGAGATAGTGAGCAGTTCGATTGTAACAAATTTTTGTGGCCAATTAAGCCCCTTCTGAGTTCGATCCATTGATAACGATAAAGACATCAGTCCGTGACAGCAGCTATCTTTTAAGTGACAGAAAATCCTCAAAATCCGTAAAATCTTTACTCTTTGTATCGCTGTCGTTACTGTGCTTACTGCAAGACAACGAGGTGAGTTTGGGTCCGCTAGCACTTAGCTTTGACTAATATCCAGCTTATTGTCTGATCCTGACACAGCGGCTTCTGTTTCTTTTCTTGAATGAATACTAGTACTCCACGTAATATGCTGCACTGTATATTTCGTTCTTACTTTGCAAGATGTCTTCCAGTCCTCTTTGCATGTTTGTGTTTAAGCCGCCAATATGATCGAAACAGACCCATGATAAAAAATTAATGGCATTTTTTCAATTTGTTGTTGCTGGTATCATAATCATAGTTCGAGTTAACTGGTTGAAAATAGGTTTGACTGAATTGGCCTTTTTTTTTTCAGACCACATATCGTGCCAGAGTGAAATTCGACTTTGAATTTTGGGAAATACACGAGAAATTGGCATCTTGTGCCCAAGGAAGGTGTTCTCTCTCACACCTCCCTGGTACGCTCCTCCCTCCCCCTCCTTACGCAGGTGAGTTTGGAAACCCGGTATTTGGTGTTTCGCTTCCCATTCTCCGTGATCTAATTTCGAAACATCAAATGTATACTTGAATTATGGAGGTAGACAGAAATTGTTTAGCATCAATGAGTCCCGGGTGGCTTCGAACCAGGGACCTTCCGTGTCGAAGGGAAGCAGGCTAGCAGTTGGTGAACCAAATCGCTCCCCAAAGGTAGGGTGAGCAACATCGCTCAACGAAGGTTGTCTTTCTTTGTCGCTAGAAATCTTAATTTGTCATGGAGTTTTGTGGATGAGATCCTCTGCATTGTACACAAACTAGTCCATGCTCCATCGTCCATCCACACACACGAAACAATGCTGCTCGCTTCTGACAATCACTATTGCCAAGGTCTCAAAAGCGAGATATGATATGATCATGCATGGTTTGCCATGTCTGACAGTGTCAAACACGTTTTGTAAGTATGCAGGCATTGGTTCATAAACAGTTCACAGGTGTTTCGATTCGATAGGCGACCCTGTCAAATAATAGGGACCAGGGGAGGGGGGGGGGGGCACAAAAGGGACGCACCTGCGTAGTTGCATATCGGTGCACGTATATGGACGCATAGAAGAATATGGTACTCTTCAAGTAAAACTGTTCCTTCTTCTACTTTTTATTAAGTGGTCTTTCTCTTTCAAGGAATCGAAGAGTGATGAGTCGGGAAATAATTCCCAAACTCCCATCATTCTTCGCGTCGCTCAAGACGTGGCAAAGTCTCGCTCTTCTCTTGAAAACACGCACGACCCGTATCTCCCTTGTGATTTTAGGCACTGCCGCGGTGTCTTCCATTACGGTTCCTGAAGAGAAGACAAAATGGCTGCCTTCCGTCCAGGGGTATTCTTGTTCTCTACCTTGAATCACATCCCAAGAAGACACTCCATATGGAATGACTCATGAATAGTTGATCGAGAACGAAATTCACAGAAGAAAAACCTGGATACCTCTCTCTTCCTCAATTCCCGCACCCTCTCTATCCATCCATCCATCCATCAATCTATCTATCTATCTATCTATCTATCTATCTATCTATCTATCTATCTATCTACGTGTATCTATCTATCTATCTATCTATCTATCTACCTATCGCCATTATCTATCTACGTGTATCTATCTATCTATCTATCTACCTATCGCCATTCCGGCAGAAAACACTGATCTATCTATCTATCTATCTATCTATCTATCTATCTATCTACGTGTATCTATCTATCTATCTATCTATCTACCTATCGCCATTCCGGCAGAAAACACTGAATCTTAATCCATGATTTGAAAGAAAAATATTGCATTGGAATAAAATGATACATCTTTATTATATATATACTTCCTTCCTTCTACGTTCATAAAGTATGCAGACGAGACAAATGTATTTTTTTCTTTTGATGCGTGGCAACCTGCGTTTATCTTTATCCTTATCATGAAGGAATGTATTTTCCAGCTCATCTGAGTAATCATCGTTCTCATTATTTTTAGTAAACGCCACCATGGCCGTGATGTTGCCTTATATGGACCCTCTTTAACTTCGTGGAAGCTCAATGTCAAATTAATAATGATAATAAGATAATCGTCACATTTTTTAGCTTTGTTGAAATTAATAAGGAAATATTCACATTTGCACAACTTCTGAAAAAATATGCTGTCGCTATAAACATGTTTTATAGTAAATATAAAAGAAACCCATGTCTAGAGATGGTGATTCTAACACTACATTCCATAGGTAAATGAATATGAGTATGATAGATCAAAATCTTGGATATTTTTTTTTTTTACTTTTCATTGGATGTAAACCAACAGGTAAAAAAAAAGTTTTAAAAAAGTTTTTAAAAAATCTTAGATATTTGATAATTATTTTTATCGCATTTTTACTTAGTTTCATTTTCTACACATTATTACATATACAATGGTATCAAAAGGAACCAAGCAGTTCAGAATATTTTTTTTCTTACAAAAAGAACAAATGGTAAACAATACTTTTAACGCAGGACACCATGCACAAACAAGATGATTAAGACATGACGTAAACAAACACGGAGACTATAGATTCTGTCATCATTTTCCAACGACGGAGGCATACGTCAGTCTCTAATTTAAGAAATCAGTATGATGAATAATCATCGCGACCATTCATGTTCGTGTAGCCTAACTGTCTTGTACAACACTTTAACAGCATGATTTCGAAGATATGCACAATACATATACACGCGCCAAGGAAACGCACAAAAGACATGCATTCGCAGACACTCACGGACAGACCGCCTCTATAGTAACACCTTCCTTGGAAAGAGACAGACAGACATCCACCCACACACGGACGCAGACTAATATTACATTGCCTCAATCTCTTCGGATTACCTTTATATTGCGCGGCTCCAACTTCGCACACCATAAATAATGTCTCCGTACAGTATTGATGAAGACGCTGACGTCTCAACCGAGAAAGCTCTAAAGCACTTAATTTCCCCTCCTCTCGTTAAAAAATTCATTTTTTATATTCCCAACACTGGCCGACGAATGCCTGACCATTGTGACGTCATTTGGAGAACATGAAGGGGAAGAAAGTTTTGCCTTCGTCCGCTGATTGTGATGATGCAGTATATAGCATTATATCCACAAGGCACTGCGTTCAATCCCAGCTCAATTACCGCGGAGTCACGTGGACTGTTGCTAAGCAATGAGAATTAATTATAACCCTCGAAGATGTCGTCAATCTGCAACGCTCGCTGTCCAGTTCTTATAGGTTTTGATACATATAATAATGATATTTATTCATTTATTTATTCATTTATTGATTTATCTATTTATTTATTTATGTACGTATTTATTTATTTATCTATCTATCTATTTACTTATGTATTCTTTTCTTTATTTATTCATTTACTTACTTATTTATAATTTCATATAAATGTGCTATACTTTCGTTACTCACAGGTTGTGATTTTTAATTGCCAATGAATCGTTTTGCAAGGTATTGCCGCCATCTTTGTTGGTCACAGTTATTTTTCTTCCTCTGAGATTTGTGCATTGTATCTCATGAATTTTGTAAATTATCTAAAACTATGAATGTCACTTGATCGCTTTAAAACCGAAAATATTTTCTGTTTTGAGTTAATTCTCACTCGGATGTTCAGCCACTACCAACCACGGACGCGGTTCTCTTGAGTGGGATTTTGTGCCGAGGTGATAACGCCATTACAAGACGGAAAAATTCCCATTAACATTCCACTATTTGATGAATGCTGGTGTGTATTTATAGCTATCGCATTTACTGGGTAGAGGATGCCATGTTTAAGCCATTACAAGTTCAGTATCGACGAAGAGCAATATAGTAGAGAATCCACTTCTTGTTCTTTTGTGCGAGAGAAAAAAAAAATCACAGGAAATGTAGTCTTTCTCTCTCTCTCTGGTCAGTACCTACTCAGTCTAGGAACACACTGTGAGAGCATTGCAATGTGAGTTAAAATCGTTTGTTTGTAACTCTATGATCAAAATAATATGCACCAGAGAGTCTTGAAGAGAGAATAGTGTAAGGCAGGTGTGTATACAACAAAGTCATCAATACTGCAGTCAAATTGACAACATGTTTTCTGCGAGTCAACACTCGTGTGAGCTTGAATCAATTGCAAACCAATCACAGCTAAGTTAAACGAAGAAGGGCGTGGGCGAAGGGAGGACGATACAGGAAGTAGTTATGAAGACAACACACAAAGTAGCCATATTTTCATTGATGCAGTATAGTCACCAATTTTCCAGTTTAGTACTTCTTCAAACTATCAACCCTTCTTATGAAGCAGCCATAATGAACGTTCAACAAGATGAAATAAATACAGCATGAAGCATTAAGCGTATCCCAACGGAAATAACGAGATTAAGAATACTAGGATTTTTTTTTATTATTAATCAATTCAGTGATTTTCACTTTACAATTATGACGACTAAATCTACCTTTGAAATGACTATTTACGATGATTATCCAACCATTCCTTAGTTTTGATAAATCAAATATTGATATATCGGGATGACTGTAATGTTTGATTATCCTCATCTCAATAAATGATTGTGTTGAGAAGGTTTAGGGGATGGTCATATTGATTGGCGGAATGACGATCTGCAGCTCTTCTTTAATCCTATATGACCCGAGGTCTGACTAACGTGCAGTCTGCTATATGGACTCTTGTGGTCTTTGGAGGATTTGTGAATGGGGGCTAAACGTGCATGGTGACAGTGCATGAATTTCGGACTGGACGTGTTAGCGCCGATAGCGGCCAATGTCGGTCGATCCCCGGCCACTTGCTGTTTCCTCAGCGCCGACGGTAACAGCGTGAGCTCTGGTCTTGACATGACATGTGTGAAATCGGCTGCCGAATTGGAGGAGTATGTAAACATGTTGGCTACTTGAGTGTGCGTTCAAGGAGAACATACACAAAGTGTTATTTTTTTCCCTTCTTGCTGCCTATTATTTTGAGTCATCCACAATAGAGAGAAGAGGAGCCAATGTAAACATAATCTAACATGGACATGCCGAAGCACCACAAATTGCAATATAATGGAAATTGGAGCGGGATGATCAATAAGCGGGTCTCACGACAATTGACAAGGAGGTCAACAAGGGGTGAAATCATGTCATTCCTTTCTAGACCAACAACAATAGAGACAAGATCCACCACAAAGAGCGAGGCTCGCATCCAGTCGTATTTTTTTTCTCCTATTTTTATACAGTCTTCATACAAAGGTTGAACGACCTCTGAACGGCTTCAGAAGTTTGTCCCACACGCCCAAACAAGGCAAGGACATCAAATGATACGAAGGACGCGAATATCATTTGGCGGCAACAAGAAACAAACCTAATTAACATCTATTCTTTTCTCTCTTTTTTTTTGGGGGGGGGGGGTAGTAAGAAGTAAGAGAAGTAATTGGTGCGACACGCCCCATGGATACGCGAACGCACACACACAAAGACAAGACGAGTACTCGCACGCTCACACACACAAGAGAAAATAAATAGCTCCGTATACCTACTCCTATGGACACGATATCGTGTGTTTGAATACGAAATCTACATTGAGGCATGAAGATGACTGGTATACCGACACTTGCCTACATAGAAAAATAATCATAACAAAAATGATGAAAGTCTGTACTCACGTATACATGTCTTTCCGTCTTCTTCTAAGAGATACCCCTGCTCGCAATGACACCTGTAGCTCCCATGCGTGTTGATGCACCGCTGGTTGCAAGGTCGGGGTTCAAGACCACACTCATTAAGATCTGACGTGCACAGATAGTGGAATAGAAAAAAAAAGAATCATAAAAACATTTGCCATGAACAATGCGTGGAGTTTGAAAACGGTTCCGAGGAGGCACGTTTGGGTCAGCTCGACATAACAGCAGAAGTCGGTCGACGATATATCACACACCTACGCCAATTTCACGTGGGACCACAACGAAATCTTGAGTTTTGAACGAGTGGTGGTGTGGGTGGCAGGAGTTCGACGAGGAAAGAGTATAGAAGAGTGAGTGTAAGGAGATATGTGATACCAGGGAGGTCTCTTCCTACCTCACTGGTGATACCTTGGTGATACCAGTGGGTGATACCTGGAGGTGGAAGAGATATTCCACCTCCCTGGTGATACCACCTTGGTTAGTGGTATGGGTACATAGTTCTGTGACAGCAGGGAGGTGACCCCCTAGATGACATCATTTACCACCCATTTATGTAGGACCTACAGCACAATGTGTTTGCTTTGTCACGAAATTCAGTGTATATTATAAGTAAAACGTCATACCATTTTTCCAGCCAACATCCCTGCGCCGCTTGTCCTAACGGAAGTCAATTTGCACTAATGATATTATTAATCAAATAAAAGAAAATTGAAGAGGCATCAATCTCATTGACGGAGTGATTCCATAAACAATACTTACTTTCTTAAGACACTCTCAGTTTCGTGATTCAAACTGAATCGTTAACTAACTTTGTTTGTTCATTTCCATCTGAGAGATGGCTGGATAGCCCATTTTCAGCTACGTTAAGCTGGTCTTCCATGGGGTCCAGTTGGATGTGAGGTGGGACCACTTCACCGGGTTAAACACCCTGCACTTCGCGAAGGACTTCTCACCAATCAAAATTGAGAGCTACGAGGTAGGTTATCAGAGATTTTGCTAAAACTCAAGACACTCGCGGAACGATGACATGTTGCGAGAAAAAATTCGTACATTTTACCCTAAAACTGCTTTCATAATTGTTTTTTTTTTTCGAGGATTTTTATTTCAGACATGCTTAGCAGCCTACGGCTCCTAGTTTCCTTTTTAAAGCTTTCCTCTGTTTTTTCCCTCTTCCAATTTTTCTTCGTTGCCTCTTGAGGGAAATCAAGTGTTCTCAGCAGCAGGAGAGAAATTTGAGGCGGTGTAGTTTCCCACATTTTAAAGGAAAAAGCTGGATAAGAAGCCACAATCATATGCTTGCAGTAAAACGTTTGACTCGGCAATATTAAGTGTTCATTGAGTGGCCAGTGGAATGAATTTGTTAATTCCAAAGGCCACAACAAACGGGTATAATTGCTAATTGCAAAATGTATCATTAGACTCTTCAAACTCTATTAGAATCTCAAAGAATCTAAGAGTAGTTTGCTTTCGACAATTCCACCGACTCTATGTCGTATTAAAAATACAAGTACGTACTTAAAGCTACCTGCGGCAAAGGTGTACGCAGAATACGCACTGATGACGTTATTACCAATAAGAGGTATTACTCTTAGAATCTCGTTGGCAAGTTAGTAGTACCATGGACGTAGCAAAACAGTTCGACAAACAAGTCAAACACAAAGTGAATTGGATACTATACTTAGGTTTAATGGGAAGGAGACACCACTAAGGTATACAACTCAGATGGGTGCACACATGTGGAGGGCTCGGGTACGGCGGGGCATCATCCTAACAAATTAGAAGACTCAGTTGTGGCTGGTTTCGGCATACTCTGACTTGCTACCAGCCGCCATTTACGCTTGATCAAAATCATCATTGAAAGAACTCGTTGTGCTACCTCATAATACAAGCAATAGTATATTAAATAAACCGCAGGTATCTCCCTCTCCATTTCTCTTCTGTTTTCACAATTGCCTAAAGTCAACATCATCGCGTAAAGAATAAGCATCGAACTCATTGGCACTGCCATCGTCCGCAATCGAGATCTTCACGTGAAAAAATGCGGGGCTTTCATATTCACCTACAGACAAGTGACACAAGGGTGTTGTTTGAGTCCTCTCTCTTTTGCTTCATATAGAACGTGGACACGCTCAGCTGCTGGCATTCCACATCGAGGGCGATGCATGGCACTGCGCGCCACTTAAGTGTCAATTAGCGCCCCATAGCTTCGCCTGCACCTGACCTGGATAAGCAACGCGAAAGCGGTCTATACCACCCTCCCAGACAGACCTACACACAATTCTCTGGACAGGGCATGCTGTATACGATTGTCCGACTCCATGAACTTGAAATGAATCTTAAGCGGTCTGCTGTGTTGTTGTCTGACGATCCGACAAAGTCAGACAATCCGTTCAAAAGTTATGAATTTTTGAAGTGTAGGTTAAATCCATGTGCCGCCGTTGCTGAATACAAGATCAACAATTTTTGGTGTCAGTCGTCACAGTAGAGCAATGACATAAAGAGAGTTTAGCACATTCTCAATTTTTTTTTTTTTTTTTTGGGGGGGGGGAATAATGAAAGAGTAACTGACAATACCTCTCTCAGAAGGCAGGGACAATAATTATCATCCTAAACATTGTATAGCAATATTAACGAATCGAAGAAAATGTGTACTTTTAAAACTCTATAAATCAATACAAGTACTTTGGCGGTAATTTTCCCTTTAATCACATACAGCAAAGTCTGCATCCATTTGTAAATGACAATGTAAATTGTCCAACATGTAATGTGGCTTGTTATTGAAAATCATTACCACTTCCTCTATGACTATGCCCACATGTGTCTATGATGTTCATTTATACTCCTGCGAGACCTACCCTCATCCTCCAATTTCCTACCGTTTCGGCGTTCGCAATGCGATATGATTTATGATCCAAAGTAGGAAGCAAACTCGCTCTTCCAAGTTCAGCCACAGCGGCCCTGTTACGCCTATCAAAACGAATCCTAATTCTACTAATGGGCTGGACCGGTCGTCGCGCGTTACTGTTATTGTGCTATAAACAAACATACTTTTACGAATGGCTCAGTTGTGCTCCTTATAAAGTGGGGAAGCGGGGCGGAATTAACGTTAAAAACAAGTGACGCGGACGGCTTCGCAGCGCCTGCTTTGAATGCGTAATAATAACGACCTTGACGCAACTACAGCGTACACAAAAAGCTCACTTTCAGAAATTACACCTAAATGCATCCATATCATTAACTACATTGATGATGGAGATATTATTATGTCATACGATGTCTGCTCTTTAGCGTAGGAATCGATGACACATAAGCCAGTCGCATGCGAATGAAGAAAAATTCGTATTTCATGGCGGGATGGATCTCGAATAATGGAATAATTCATCGCTGATGTTCTGTTTATCGCACGCCTAAAATCAAGTACGGAAAGGAAAACGGTTATTGCCATTCCATTGATGAAGGGGAAAAAATAACATTGATCACTTAAAACATGTTCTTGAAATTCCATAATAAACCACGATCACGAAATGGCATGATCCTTTGTCGTATTCTCCCTGTGCATTCCTTTAATTCATCATGTAAATCATTTGTCTGTATAATTGTACTACCTTTATTCTAAATAAATCGGCCTGGGTTGGAAATACACTTAGAAGACGACCACCACTTTTCTGTACACCCAGATATCTAAGGCTGATGTGTATAGACTTAACTTACATACCGTGAGTTCATGTACCATAAATAAATATTGTATCTAACTCTCTGACAACCGTCAAACAACAATAAAGATGACAATGATGATGATGATGATTTAACTGCAACTACTTCTAATGATAATAGTTATGATGGTGATGATGGTGATGATGACAATAATAATAAAAATGATAAGAATACAGTGTATAGTGCAGTGTAATAACAATGGCCATTATCGGTACTTTTATTATCATTACCGCTACCAATATCATTGTAATAATGACAGTGATAATAATGAAATTAAGAATGTTAAAGATAATGACAATAATAACAAAAATTATGATGATAATCAAAACAATGATAATGATAAGAAGATGAAAAAAGTTGTTTCGCTTTGTTAATTTGCATCGTTTTGGAAAAAAATGCTAGTATAACATAAGACAACGGAGCAAGCAAGTTTCAAATTGTGGCCGATCGACTGTTTAAACAATCTGGAATTCTGAGAGCATTAATTCAGACAGTTGAAATGAAGAAAGGGACGGATGAAAACTGCCCTACATGACTAATTATGTCAGCACTACGTCCAGCGTCACTGGGAAAGAATGACGTCATGTCCCATATCGATCGCGGAAAGAACAATTGCGATGATCGAATCAATTAGTTACAGCCAAAAAGTAAACGGGTCAAAACAAAGCCACTCGATTAACGCAATAAGCATTAAGCGAGAGAAATGAATCGCAGTGGAGATAATGTCCGCGCTCTCTATAGGTACTGATGAGACTCGATAATGTCCGTAAAGAGGACGTGTGCAGCTGTTACAATCGTCATAATGATGATGATGATGACTATGGTACTGATGGCATCAATGATATAATTAATAATAACAATAATTACAATGAAGAGAAGTAGAAGTAGTAATCACTCAATATCAAAATTACCCACATTATTATGTTATCATTCAATTCAATTCAATTCAATTCAATTCCATTCCATTAACAGAACATAGGCCTTTCACTTTCTTTGGTACAGTAACAGAGAATAATTTTTCATAAGCAAAACAAAGCAAACTGGGTATAGTAAAATTATACAATATTTGTGGACCTGATAGTGATTATGCATTGTCATAAAGACTGAAGTGATGAAATAATCATGATTATGATGTCATCTTCATTATCATCATCGCCGTCGAAGTCATCGTTATGATTATCATCAAGTGCTCACCTGCGTTGCAGTTTGATCCCGTGTATCCAGGGTCACATCGGCACTGGTTGGGGCTCACACAGGTACCGTGCACACATCCATCCTCACATATAGCTGCATGGATGTGATATAGGAGAGAAACAATAGAAAACGATTATTATTGACAAGTACAAAGAAAGGCGGCTCACAAATTTCTAAACCATCTTTACAAGCAATATCATCATTCATGTAGAGGAAAAAGTGTAGCCACATCATCAGTTTCTAAAACGTGAAATGATCACAGGCACATCATTATGTATTGTCTGTTTATCCAAAGCTTTGGAGGAACACACAATGACGTCTTCACATTTGAACTGATGTTTAATAACGTATCTAACTTGTCCATGACAATATGTATATAAGGATTATTACTCATGATGATACAAATAACATATTATTGCTTCTGCACAATAACTATCTCATTTACAGGAAGATGCTCCCTTTATAACAACCACACTTTTTCAAGCTTGAAAAATTGGAGCCTCGTTCGCGCCCATGTATGATACAGATCACGCTATAAGCTTGCGATGCCACGTACATGACATATGGACACGTACAGATGCGCAGGAAGTCGAGGTCAGACACTTGAGACATTCGTAACCATCCAAAAAGTTGAATCTTTCATCACCTCTGAGACATGTGGCTCCACTACAGACGACCGTGTAGAAGTCGCACGTGTTTGGCATAAAGTGGGAAAAGTTCAGGTGCATACTCAGGGTTAATCCGATCGGCTATTTTCTGCCAATCTCGTCGAATTTCCAGGGCTTATTGTACAAAAACAGCGGGGAACAAGACATCTTTTACTGCCTTCTGGGCGCGACCAGTGTCAATCCTGAAGGACGCAAATGATTTCATGTACAGGATGTGGCTTCCACCAGAAGAGGAATGTGTATAAATCTTACAGTTTTATATTTGTGTTCCTTCGTATGCTGCTGTTGTTGTTGTTGTTGTTGGTGGTGGTGATGGTGTTAGTGTTGGTGTTGTTGTTGATGGTGGTGGTGTTGTTGTTGTTGTTGTTGGTGGTGGTGGTGGTGTTGGCGTTGTTGTTGTTGTTGGTGGTGGTGGTGATGGTGATGGTGTTGAGTGTGTCCTTGAGCTTCACGTCGGACTATGTTTCCTCAGAAGTATCTCATTTTCCTATTCTTCCAGTGTAAGGCAAGTTCACCTTGAATCCACAGCCTTTCCGATGTTTTAGGTTAAATGTGAACATTTCTCGCTATTGGGCAATGATAACGAACGGTTGTCAAACGATTGTATACACAATACAAAAAAAATAAAAACATTAAAAATGGTGAATTCACTTTTGCGTAATAAAACCTACGTGACGGAATTGTATGATTCCAATGAATTGTGCTCTGTTGGACACACAAGAAAAGAAAAAGAGTTTGTTGTTGTTGGTTTTTTTTTTGGTTTTTTTTTTATTTTGCTTTTACAGCAGCGGTGTTATATTCACTAACATATCATCCCATGAATTACAAAGCAGGATCGAGTACCACTTTGCTAATCACATCCACAGCACCTGTTTATTTCTGCTGAGCCTCGATCAACCTTAACCTTCATAACGCTTGATCATCTTGGCGATGTCAAGACTAAACCATTATTAATCACTGCATAAAACCCCATGCCGATGCTAAAGATATCTAATCTCTCTCTCCCCCTAAGGTCACTGAACTTTTCTTCCTTTCACTTCCGAATCACTGACCGTCGCTCTTTGTAGACAGGAAACGACCGCTCTGAGATTGTAAACTGATCATTACACCTTCTCATATCATTATGTACCGAATTTTTACTTTGTTCTCTTTAGGACTATTTTGATGCGATGGCTGTTCTGTTTTGTGGGGATTTCCTAGGACAATTTTCTTTTGCTGCTCAATCTCCAGTTGAAAGGAGACTTAAAGTCTGTGTGTGTCATTAAGAGTAATAATCACGTTCGACGGTTTACAGACTTGGAGCCAGATACAGCTCTTAAATTTGGGATCTTTGTGGCTGTTGGCGCAAGGGATCCCACCTTGATTGTTCGTAGTTTATGGTGTCGGGTACTCAGGAAAACTACTCGCATGCGTAACTTTTATTTTTTAAAATCGGAATCCTTAACAAAACCTTTGTGAACTTTGTGATTTTTCACTTGTGAAATAAGGAAACCTTTGACCTCAGGACTGTCTCGATCCATCATTGTATCGTTCGCTAACTCGGCGGCATGATGTCACGGGAGTTGAACTCACATACAGAATCTGACAGTTATATGAATCATGGAAAGAAAGCCTTAACAAATCAAAAAAGTTCAGACTTTTTTAATGTATTATTGTATAATTATAAAACGAACAAAGGGGCACGTTCTTGTTAGGATGCTTTGCCCGATACGGATGTCAGTTCCTTATAAAGAGGTCGATGCACCTCTTTTGAAGCTATAGTCAATGAAAGAGTAATAAATCTTTAAAAGCATCTATCTTTCTTTGGCGGATTACTAGTAAAGGAATGACTCAGGGTGGATAATTCAATCAAAAGGGCCTTTCTTTTCTGTTATTTTCTTTTTTGGTGGCAGTTGCTTCACTTCAGGGGAGATTTTTTGGCATTACACCATGATTGAGTACCAGCGAAAGAAAGAAAAGCAGTTCAGATGAATTCAAAGAGTATAATACTTTAATTACCACTGTATACATAGGATCACTATGAGCATTGCTTCGACTAATTCGAGAAGCCGCCTGAATGTCAGCCCATGTGGATAAAAAGTTACAGTAAAAAAAAGTGCAATGCTTCATTCGAACAGACAAATCCAATGCCCACTATGGCAGTCGAGTATTTTATCCTGATTACGATAAAGTCAAAGTACATAGTGACCAGGCCGACTACCCGGCACCATGGATACAGATGAAATACCATTTTTTTTAATCATTATTAAATATATGTATTCAATCGTTGACGTTTTTCGACTGCTGATTAATGATTTGGGGTTCTTTAATGAAAATAGTACGTGTGTACCATTTGAATTTGCATTGATACCTTATCGAAAGCACTTGTATTACTAGCTTCCGTCCCCCCCCCCCCCCCCCCCGGCTCACATGTAGCTGACTGAGGGCGTACTCCAAAATGGTGACAATTATTAACAGGTGGGCAACGTACGACGCATTCCCTGTTTTTCCTTTCAATCTGTTCAGAAAGTTGACTTCCTCTTGCTGTATTTACATGCTCTCTGCGTCAGTCCCATGGCGGAGACTGCTGAAGAGGGGAGCTTGAAGTGTGTTATCCGAGAAGAGCGCTCCTTCCACGTGTTTCCATGACAACGGAAGATTTGTCACATATCTGAGCCGATGCTGGCATGCAGAAGGGGAGAAAAAACCCCTCAAAACACGAGTATAAAACCAAAAGTCAAACCCGGAACTGGGGCAGAAGCTACAGAAAAAAATAGACTCGCTGTCAAGTTCGATTGTTTTTGTGACGAACTGCGTCTGCTACAAGCGAATAGACAAAGGGGAAACCCTCGACGATAACAGTTGGGAATCGGCCACCCAAAACGAACAATGGATTGCACCAATGATTTTTGCTCTTAGCCCAAATGTCACAGAATAAATGACACATGAGTTTTGCACTTCTCGTCAGCACGCGTTTACGCTATGATGGCGCAGTCGACTGAAAGTGAACATAGACATTATTTCAAAAGCAGCTGTTGTTAGCAAATCTAAACGTCTCTTTTATGGCATTCGAAGATGGATAATCAACATATCCTGTAACGAGGAAAGATAATGGGTAGAAACTAAGATCACTTTTAAAAATCAACGAGCACAACTCACGGACAAAGGTTGCGAATAATTTAATTTCCCTACCACGTTACAATGATGCATGATATGAATCAATATAGCATCATGTAATCATCAATTATCATGAGTACAAGAAATTGACAAGAGAGACATGCATGAATAGCACAATTCAGTTACAAATTGAATTAGAAGATTTTTCCATCTAAGCGCTGCAATACAAAATTAATGGAGATTATTATGACTGATGGCATCTTTCGAGCCGCATTACAAACAGTCAACCTAAAAAGGATATGAACCTCTTGGGCGCTATACCATTGCCCAAAATTCTGTATCCAAGTAAGTACAATGTACGCGTTTCCTCGAAGTGATGAGATCGAGCGTTATACACGTATGCACGTGTCTGTAAACATGGCGAAATTACAACTCCACTTTGAGATTTACAATTTGGAGGGAAAGGAATATGCTGAACAATAATGTGTTTGTGACCAGAAACTTGAATTCGCTCATTTTTCTCATATCATACGCCCTTAGTACAACCTTGGGAATTTTCTGACGGAGCAGCGCACAGGTGCCGTGACCTGTGGCGTGTCTGGGTTTTCCGTGAGCGAGTGCAGTTGAAAATGAGAAAAGACTTTATAAAAATATATCACGGGTGGGCTGTGACGTCATAAACAGATAACCATAATTCATAATTACTCGCTGTCTGAGAATGTCGCAATTGCTTGCACCGGGTTATTGCCAAACCGTGCAGTGATGTCGTGAAACTAAGACTAATATCGAAACTGCTAAATTATTACAATTGTAGGTTTTGTGATGACCCGGGATTGTTTTCATTCCAGTCAGTGTAGAGTGACAAACTGCACAACAACCAATTGAAAAGATTTTACTAGCGACGTGCAAGTATACATTTGTTAATCTTTTGTAATCGTCATAAATCCAGACGAAAGAGCTGAAGATAGAGAAGACACACTTAATTACTCCAGATGAAAATGAACCATGCCAAAATAGAGCAAACAAAATCAGGAGTAATCTAGCGGTAGGCCTATGCAAATCCTTCATTAATACGCATTGTGCTACGATTATGAAAATCCTAAAATATCTATACCAAATTATGAATACAAAAAGGTTTGTGTGTCGATGTCCTTTCTATCATTAACAAACGTATAGTGAAGCCGGAAAACAGAGAATCGCATTAAGCCAAAGACGCAATGTAACGTAAACTATGAAGCTTACTTCTCCATCAAACACATTGAGCCCCACTGTATATTTTGTATCGTCATAAAATTTCCAATGACCGTTACAATATTTCTTTTTTTTTAATGTCTGTACGGTTATCCACGAAAAGAAGCAAAATTTTTCCCCTCCCTGATCTGTCCAACATCATAAATTTGACTGCACAACGACGTTGATGCTTTCGTTGGCCGGTAAACATACAATGGAGGCGACGTTGCATCTCCCTGGTTACACACGATATTCTGTCACACACTCTTTTGCTCAGATTAATTACTGATAGCGCCGGAGATCCAAATAGAAATATCATAGTGAAGATTCGGTTACATTTGTTTTGCAGAAATACCATCCTCTGTCTCGGACGATTGTGACGCAGATGACGTCACAATTGCGTGACTACCTGGGGAGGTGCACAGGATGGGCGCCAAATCGAATGATCTTTGCTAATGTACCGTCGTATAATGCTAGAGAGCCTGGTTAATGCAATGTGTTAGATATCGCCGCTGTTTTGTTTCATTTCACTTGATTCTGTTCTGACTTTTTTTTTTTTTTTTTGGGGGGGGGAATATATGTCACGTTTCTATCACTGTTCTTCCTCATTTCCGCAAAAGTTGACGATGTGTGTGTGTGTGGGAGGGGAGAAGTTCCTGCTGTGCATCAACCTTGACAGAGTGCATAGAGGAGGTAACATTCACGGCACATGATTTGGATGGAACAAAAGACATCTGAACTGAACGGAAATATTCGTCAAGTATTGTATAACTCAGCTACTTTGACAAGATGCAAGGAGCTTGAAGACATTTCCTTGAATCCCAGGCGAGATGTATGTGCAGACACGACACACCGGTTGGTTTGCATCACCCCCCTCCCCTTCTCCCCTCCCCCCCCCCCCCCCTCCAGCACCACCCCAGTCACAACCTCAGAAATCTAGTTCAAGAAATCAACTGTTAAGACGTCAGCCGGTTGATACTAAATAAGCACAGACAGCGAAAGACATGGACTCGTCTCGATTCTCAATACTGGACTCTTCCTGTTTTCTGAACGTGACATTTTGCACAAATCGATGCCGTACAGCCAGTGGGGCTAGGCCTTTGCTGATTCAGACATATTTAGCGATCCCCTGGTTCTTCTTTGACAATGATTGTTTTCCATCATATCATCTGTCTTTGTCCTCTCTCACGAAGAGATATATCTCCTTATTATACATGTGGCCCATAACTTTCTACGAAGCATCGTGAAAATGAAAGTACCCATGACTTAATCAATCAATCATAGCAAAGATGACGCAACAAACATTGAAAAAAAAAACCCAAAACCTGTTATGTCGCGAAGGAAATTCGATATTTGCTTGCGTTAATACATCAGTTTTAAACGTGTCACTTTCTTTTGACCACATCGATTATCATTATTTTCACAAATATATCTCTTAATTATCATCATTATCATTGTCACTTAAAGCGGTAATAATATATTATCATCACTACCATCAGTATCATGGTGATCATTATGGCTTTCACAATAATGCGCATTCTTGATGGACTATAACTTGTTATCCATGTTGTTAGACCTACTATCTCTGTCGGGGTTCGAAGGATGGAGGGTGGGGGGGGGGCGGTTGGGATGCGACCCCTGACAGTGAGGTCGCTGCACCAGACGTGGCTCACGGTATGGCCTGCCACTGACCATGGAAATAGTGCTCGATCATCATAACCGCTGCGATTATTATTAATCAAGACAGTAATGCTTACTTCCAATTTAGGAAATTTGAGGATTAGGCCTATTCTTCTTCTTCCGAGTAAACCAAAAATTCCGCAAACGATCGCTAGTGTTTGTTTCTTCTTTTTTTCTTTTTCTCCCTTCTGTGGGATATTTTGACGCAGCACAGTATGACTTCCAGGACACGCTAACAAGGCTGTGATACACACAGGATGGAGAGTGCGGTGATTCGCGAGATCTAACAATCGAATGCTGCCGGAAGCTATACCGACACGGCGGGAATGTCCAGATCAATAACCCATCTCTCCAATGACATGATTATTCTGTCTGCCCACATAACGGACGAGTTAAATTCCGATTAATTGCAAACTATCGTACGGTTAACCACTATCCAACGTCGGTCAAGACAGTATTGCAGGGATAGGCTATAAACAGGAAAGAACGCATCCAGTTGACCATGAACTTAAAAAAAAAAAAACAGCAGCAACAACAACAACAACAACAACAATTTTTACCTTCGGTATTCCATGCGGTCTGTTACGCAATAGATTTGATAAGTAGTGTTATGCAAACATTTGGATTATACTGGGCGACCATGGGCTAATGCTGACACTATTGCATTGAAAATAACAACTAAAATAACAACACATCAGGTCATTCAATTCTTACTTTTCGCTATGCGGAACATTACTGGATAACTAATGGCAGACAAAGTGAATGAAAATCCCCTCTTAATGACTACAAATTTTATAACACGGGTTATCGATTTGACTCCTTTCTCCTCATGTCCATCCTCGTTTTAAGCATCCTTCCGTACAAAGGCAGATTAAATTATATGATGATTGCGTGTGTAGGAGGACTATAATACCAGGAAAATAACAGGAAATATTGAATTATTTCCTTGTAGACAAATATTGCCCTTGCTTTCGTGGACATCCAAAAATAAGGAAATAACCTTCAACAGCATTCCTTCCAACCCCAGAGATCAGCTGTTTGTGTTTTGCCCGTTTTTAGGCCTACGGAGATGAGGTCTGTTAGTAATGAGGATGCCTTGCCATATGAATACGTGAGCATCCAAAACTTTCTCCCAACGCGTGTAAAGGACAACTTCAGTTCAAGGCCATTGGGGAATAATTTTGAGAGTGCGAGGGGAAAAAAAGAAGGTAAAACTAAAACTGCTGGTGCATTTGGGGCTAATAAATGCAAGGTTCCTTTGCCACTGTAGCTGCCTAAAGATTTTGACGACCTTGTTGGCATAACCCCGCCTTTTTTAGGCAACTCACTCAGGAGCTTTGGTTCAATAACTACGACACAGTACTCTTTATGAGACCTATGTGAATTTCTATTCAAGAACGAAAGAACGTAAATTAATACGTATTTCTGCTTGAATAACATTAACATCTCGAACCGTGTTTTTTTTTTCTGCACAAAGGAGAAACATACATATAGTAATAACAATTTTCTTTGTTACAGATTTGACCCTTCCACTATAGGCCTACTTATGCCTTTCTCATACACGTGATGGACATGCATTTCAATTTAATTTAATTTATTCTCATTTTTCTTCAACGGAACATACACTTGTATAATAATTGGAAAATTATAAACGGTCTTGAGTACACAATAGTCGATCGCCTGTGTGGTGCTATAATATTATTCTGTTTTTCGAGGGACGGGGGTTCCTCGTCTGATTCCTTATGATATATCGCCAAAATATATATTACCTATATCTTTACAAAAATTCTCCAAGCAATGATCAAATGAAATGAAATAAAAGATGAACAATATGCTGGAAATTAGTTGGTCGTTGCCCCCATAAGAATTATATAGCTCAGCCTCAGCCTATATCACAATATGCTTTTATCTTTACAAATACTTTTCTCCTTCTTCAACAAAAGTTTTAAACTTTGACAAACTATAGCTATCATACGATGAGTATCGAAATTTGATGGTAAACAGCTATCTTTGTGGTGTATCATGTCCATGGAGAGATGCCCGGATGTAAGTTGGCCTATCCTCTCCAAAAATCGGTTAAAGGTCAACTCCCATAGGAAGGTGCCAACTCATAAATGTATATAAGGGACAAATAATGTTCCTCACAGCGCATCATTATTGGCGCCCTCCGGGTTCGTCCCACTCACGTTTGGAAAAAAAAAAAAACTGCTGATGGGCCCGTTTGTCGCTTCTTGCCTCGAACTTGGATTAAGATACAGCGGAATTCTCGAACGTCAGGTGGCAAACGGTTTCAACATCTACGCCGGTTGGAGTGAAAATGACACCTGTACTAGCTAGCAGACGCGGAAACTTTTCTGGTGATGTGGAGGAAGTCATATTCCAAAATTCCCCACTAGCTGCGAGAAGTATTACACATGAAGTTAATATGCCAATGTAGTTGCAACTTTCGCTTTCCATGAAAACCTTGCAAGCGTGTATGTCTGTTTAACATCAATGCACAACACCACAACAGAAACCAACATGAAAATAGTGACATAATACTGGGTGTTAGAATTAGGCCCTACGGGGTTATGGGATTCTGTTTCCATGGTAACACAATGGCTACACATTTCTGCGCAATCATCTGGGTGTTGTGGGTTGAGGAATGTATCCGGGGCATGAAGGAGGCCACTCTCGCTGGAGTATCAATCAAACTCCGAAGAGATGTCTAAAATAATACCACAATAATACGCATAAATCACTACCGGGCCGAAATGACGATGGCGCTGAAAAGCCCTGTGTAAGACCGCCACGCATTAACCCCCTTGAGACTGCGACTTCAAAATGCCATAGACTTTGTGCACAATCAGGTAGCCGATGGCCAAATCAGAACAGAATAGGGACTTTGCGTTATAAAGGTCAAAGAGACTACTTCGCTGGTCACTGGATTACCCACGGGATATAAAGTGAGAGTTGCTCCCACCCCCCCCCACCCCTACTGCGACTATTAACATCCAACACCCACACATAGGGGTCCTATACAGGTATGGTGTTTCTAACGCTGAATGATGCTTGAAATGGGAGACAACAGTAAACTGAGAAACATGGTTTTCTAACATCCATCGTCTTAATAAATGTAATCTGAAAACCGTATCTTTCTCACTTTGATATCCCTCTTTTCGTCTAAGCGTTGCTTTTCGAGAAAAAAAAATTATGTACACCTTAAGCGACTGAAGACATCGAAAATTTCAGACAGCCTCTTTAACGGAAATGCCACGATTTTGTCCAATTGTAGTGAAAATTTCTCATTCTCATCCAAAACATATCGCGCGTGAAAGGTCAATTTCACAAACGCCACATACGCTATATATCTAAAATCCGAGTTCCTTATTAGACGGGGGGAGAGAGAGAGCAAGGGACAATAGTGGTACTTTACCGTTTTCCGCGTCGTTAGATTACTGATCCATGGTCAGTGTAGCTATGACGTCAAACCAGACCACAAGAATATGAAGAAAAAGAAATGTTTCTCACGTATGCTTGACGTATTTTTCGCTTAAATAAGGCCCCGTCATTTCTAAATACCTCACTCTGTTAATACATATTGTGCCATATCTTCATAAATCCAACTATTTTTTCCCCCATTGTTATAATGACGGGTCCGTTTCCAATGATACACTTGTCGTTCTTTGGAATATCTATTTCAGTCAGTCTAGGGCAAGTTACAGATTAGTATAGAGACTTTGACTAAGCTTGTAAAAGTAACTTAGTAGCACTCTACTGTTTAGCGTAAGATACCCGCCTTTATGAAGTGCGGTAAACAGAAATTGCATGTAAATTGATCATTCTTAAAATATGCGCATTATTCCATATATTATGAACTATTTCGTATTTCGGCTTTTACTGGGTATTCACGGCACCTGAAAGTATGAGTATGACGGTGCTAAGGCTGCTTTTTATGTCTGTATGTAACATGAAACCATGTGAAATTCTCAAGGAGAGTGACTGGATATGATGACACTATATTACCCTCCATGATTATCACTGAGAGTTGACTGTGGTTGATGCAACCTCTCCTTTTCCCTAGCAACGGAAGACGGTTTCTAGGTCGATTCCTCAATTCCCAGATTGGCTGTATTCCCGTCGGAGGGATCTCTGCTGCGCTGGAAATGCTCGCCTCATAACTCAAATCTTCTCGAGAACCGTCTCCAATGTTTAACGAGGTATGAGGTGATCAGCTCAGAGTGAGAGTAGCTTGATGATAACAATTTATATGCAGACATTTTTAATGATTTCGAGACTGCGCTGTCTCGATTTCCTAATTTAGAATAGAATATGGTCATGGTACGAAGGCTAATTTTACATGTTAGTCCTTGCCGAAACTTTGAAAAGACATTTTGAACATCATTACTTATAATCCCACTCAATTTTGTGGAAGTTGGCTTCAGTTATTTTCGCAGAAAGCCACAAAGCCAGCTCAACTGATTTACGAAAAATTGATGAGATTTATACGCATCCGCGAAGTGTAATTATTCCACCACTACGAAATGTGAATTCGAGGGGATAAAGCTGCATTACACCATCGGGAAAATGTGTTTAGGCTTCTATATTTCGTGCTACCGTCGTATTTTGCATAAAGGCAGCGCCACGTGAATTTTATTTAATCGTGGGTGTCTGTGGTCGATAAATGGAGCTCCTCTCCCCATGACGATTATGGTGCATCTGTAATTATCTTTACCAGAAATGGTACATAATTATTCACTTACACCCATTCGACGTGGGCTGACACTGACACTGAGATTAACATCAGCAGTTAAGTGTACTGGCGTGTAGGTGTATGTGTGGCAGATATAAAAGATCTTTCTGAGATTTATGCAGAATTTTATATCACTCTTGTATACATGGAATGATTTGCAAATATTTATATACTGACTATTGTATTGTATGATAAAAGAATGTGATTCAGCAGCACAAGTGAGAAGAATCTGCTTATTTTTGTTCATACTAATTTCATTGTGAAAATGAGCATGTTACTGAATGAAATTCAAGTAAAGAATATTATGAAAAAGTGCGTGTTCGTGTGACCTTAACCATAAGCTACCTCGTGTACTACAGTGAATAATTTATGACAGTATAGGTGGGTTTATTCCGTCAAGCTTATGGGTTATGCAGAATACAGGTTAACAAAGGTGCGCCATACAGATCAATGTCTGTGAGCACTGGTGAGGGTGATGGTTGTAACTGTGTGCTTGTGCTTTATGGATTCATTTGTAGGATACAGAGAACAAAAGAGTACAATGATCGCCTTTATATGCTTGTAGGGTATAAACTACAATACAGGAGAAACTTCAAGGGTAAAAGCACAAGAAGAGAAAATAATACGGTTTTCCCCCACAAAGGACTGTCTGTGTACACAGTGGACGTGTGTCTGCGAGTGTGTGCGTGTGTGTATGTATGTGTGTGTGTGTGTGTGTGTGTGTGTGTGTGTGTGTGTGTGTGTGTGTGTGTGTGTGTGTGTGTGTGTGCATAGAAGTCGTAGTTAGCGAAGTACCCCACGACCGCGAAGGGATGATATCTTTCGGAGAACTGCGTAGGCGGACGAGATGAGATTTCCGTCGTCGAAATCAAACTCGAATGAGAGTTGAGGGGTTGGGAGGGGGAAGCAATAAGGAAAGGATTTCGGTTGCGGTTTTCTCCGCTTTTTCATGAATACAAAATGATGATCTATGAGAATTCTTTTACTACGGCCTCACTTCTGCATATATATTCTGTATGTATTTTTAATTTTTAAATTCATATTTTCGATCATTATAACTGTCTTATTTGTCCATGAGGAAATAACAAGGCATGTATTCTGGAACAACAAAAAAAACTTTTCTACATTTAGATTTTCGTATCATTTAATTCAAAGACGTAGAATATCACAACTGAGACATGACTTGCATCATTATGACATGCTTATTTCAAGAGTTACCAAATTAAGGTAAATTGGAATAGAATGGAATAGATAGAAATAAAATAACACAAATAAAATGAAAGGGAGTGAAATGAAATGTAATGTAAGTAATATGTAGAAGAAAATGGAAATAGAGAAGCAAGTTCCGCAGAAAGGTGCATCGTAAGACCCTTCCACCCCCTCTTTTCCGGCACGTCATCAATCCCTCTCGTGAAGACAAAACGGAGCGAAGAGAAGTAGGCGAAGTCGCCACATAACCATCTCACATCAATCATTTATGGAGGGTGTGATGAAATACGCTCACCACGAGCAGACCAATAATCACTCTAAACGGGTTGCGCTAAAAATTAGAATTGTATGGTGTTGAGATGAAAAGGGGGGGGGGTGGTGGGAATGGTGTAGGCTGCTGCAGTGAAGCGGGTCTCCACCCTCCCTAGAGGGGTATCGATATGGGGATCGGGTGTGGTGTTACACGGTCCATGAAGGGTTGTCCTGCATCATTACCACTTACACGCACTAAAAGCAATTTGCTTGAAATTCGAAATGCGGAGAGCATCGACCATAATACCATTTGCGGCGGTGCATGGCGTTGACTTGGCTTTAGTATCTCTCTGTCTGAACAGCACACAAATATAGCTATGCACACTAATCCGTATAACTTATGTCTTTCTATAGAGGAATAATGTTTAGAGTGAGATCGCCCATATTCATCGGTTACATTTTGGATAATGTTGCCCAATATTTCACTGTGTTATTGGTAAAGCGATAATAAGTCGAGCGAGTTTGGAATTCTTATCGTGCAATATCAACTGTTTTCTCAATGAGCACGAAAACATTATAGTAATCGTGTTGATATCTTTCTTTCTTTTTTTCTCCGCAAAATGCTAAGAATCTGAACGTTTTTAAATCATTCGTCTACATCTCGTTTCATACAAGCGGCCATATAATACCTTAGTTATGAATGCAACGAAAATTACGTAGTCCTAATTACATAATCTTGATTGCGACTGAACTTTGTCAAGCCGTAGAGTGCATTCAAGAGCACATGATATCCATTTTCCCCGAAAGACCTTCCGCGTAATGGATTACATACGGCGGGCGCGTCCTACAGTTCGCTTCCCTTTGATCTCGTCTACTTAAGATATGAACATTCTCTCCGCCCAAACACTATATAGTGACGTCATAAGAAGTGAGGCACAATCTTACTTGCGCCACAAACTTCATGCGTAGAATGAATGCTGATTGGAGATTATAACATCATGAAACAGGTGATCGAAGACTACACCGCACTGACGTATACTCCGCAGACGACACATAGTGCCGGTTGAATTACATTCGCCTAACACTGTGTGTAAGGGTGTGTGTGTGTGTGTGTGTGTGTGTATGTATGTGTCTACGTCTATTACTGGGTGTGTCCATCATTTGCAGTCATCTTCGAGTGAGATGTTGACCAAGACAACACACTGTCCTTGGATGCTGGCGAGCGATGATAGTCTGTTCTCGGCCCAGCGCGGGAGAACGACACGAAATCATAATTGCGTTTCGGCGGATATAATTATGTGGCCGGTCACTGCCGACAAGCCGGTCGCATCCTTCACAGCATGTCACGGTCGGTGGTCGGTTACGACTATAAATAACAATCAATGAAACACTAACATAATCTAGTGTGCCCTCTTTCGCAGTAATATGATTACAGGTTGGCAATGGTGGCTAAAAAAAACAACAAATTAAACCGCAGCAAAATAAAATCGAGAGGAAAGGAAAATCAAATTCCTCATGGGGCGTGTTTTGCGAGGCGAACACTCCTGGTATTATGAGCTCGCCTTCTCTGAAAAGATTGACAGGCCCGTTAATGGAATATCGTCTTGCGGACTTCACTCATTTCCGTGGCTGTTAATTTGACGAGACAGGTTCATTCAGAGACGATACCTCTCTCAGAGGTCATGCACGGTCTGGAGAGGAAGATCCCCCGTGTGATCTGGCCGTGGTTTCATTTTATTAGACTTATAGTTAAAATATACTTAAGTAATCCAAATGGTCTTGTATAAATTAAATCCCCTTTTCCTTTTGTCGACACACCATGTAGTAGGAGAATTTTTCTTTTATGCAGGGATGTATTCCACCGAAAAATCATATCCGTGTGCTACGGAAATACTAATAAGACATATCCACATAGACGTTGCAAATAATAATAAACAAAATCCAGTCGAAAGAGAAAAATGTCGCTATTTTTAATCAAAACTACCAGGTGAGTATAGTGAGCTAACAAACTGTTATATCGTTTGAGAACATGAATACCGCTGTATCTATAAAGCGATGTAGGTCGCTTGAACTAAAGGTTCGTGATAAACAAGGGGAAATTTGTTAATTCTATGGGTTCATTGTCACAATACCTCTGTGCAGTTTGTGTGCATGAGTGTTTAGAGGACTATATAGCTGCGCAGGCTTGTTTTCCCTCTATGTGGTGGGAGGATTCATAAGAGAAGTGTTCGCTTTTGTGTTTATCTGATTTCCTCCCTTTTTTCTTTTTCTTTTTACTTTTTCTTGGGGGGAGGTTAAGACGACAGTGTTCTTTGTTATTTTTCTTCATAACCGTTTCATGTTGCTCATACGCTGTGAGGAAAACAAAAGAGAACTAGACCGAACAAGGCATTGTGTGGGGGCTAATGAAAATTAAATCACGCCATGAGTAGGTGTGTCGCTGTCGCGTTGTTTGTCTGCATTCTTGTTTGAAGCGTTTTTAAGAAGAATTGCTTCCCTTGAGAATAACCATGTCAAATATCACTGCCCACTCTGCCGACAGCCCGACAAGCACTAGGGTGTTTCTAAGCATGCTCCAGCTTTATCCCCTGCGCATCCCGAGAGGTCAGATAATGTCCAATACCACGTGGTATTCACCCCATTGTTAACTGAAGGCATATCATTAATTTAACTTGATTACTTACCAATCACTTTTACATCAGAACATTTTCAGTCAATATGATAATTTTCATGCATTGCATTTTCATTTGCCACATACAGAGTATGTAGGCCTACTTAAGAAAATGGTTAAAAAAAAAGACTCCTCCACTTTTGCACCATATAGAGAAATGTGTAATGAACTGACAATTCACACGGACACGTTACAGTATAGTACATGTACCAATATTCGCTAGTCACTGCTGTCAATCTTACAACTCATCATTCATTTGCTTGTGTCCGGGAAATCTCATCTGCTGAATGATCTATGATAATTTTCCACACCAAATCACTTCCTAGTTTGACATAGTGTATATGAAAATGTCAAACATTGTATTTATTAACGTCTTTTCTATTCCGTGTTTCAGACAAGAACATGATACGCCGTTCTATTTCTAAACAGGCTGGACACGCATGCAGGGTACACGCCCACTCGCCTTCCTCTATAATCAGGAATGGCTGACGATCGAATTAAAAAGAAGGGGGAAAACAATAATGGAACTACGGGACGTGTCTGCCACTTAAGTAATCAATTGTAGTCTATTGCAAGGAACACACACAGCAGGGGCAACATTAGTCTCGCCCAGGGGAGTTTCCTTGAATCATTTAACCTTCACCAAGCCAAATGCCTCTCAAAGCGTTGAACTTGTTTACATGAATGGAAGCCATTATTAATATTTGTCTCCAGTCTCTGACGTTGGCGGGGGGGGGGGGGGGGTGGGGTTGTTAAAAGAAATGCAGTTGTGTGTGTGTTTTTCAGCAGGTATGTAGCAAAGGAAATTGATATACAGATTTGTATACACCAAAAGAGTCCATATTGTGATGTCAGGACTTTTCATCCTACGTTCATGTGCCTTCTATGGCTCTCCACTTGTAACCCCTATATTTTCATCTTTACATCCTTAAACTGGGAAAGTTTACATTCTGCAGTGCTGAAGGAATAGTGTGACTCCGATATCTGGTTTTATTCTTTATCTTCCAAGTTCATCGTCATTTTGGTATGAAACCTATACCAAACATGTAGTGCATGACCTTTGAATAAACCCCAAACGCATTATGTAGATAGATGGATAGATAGATAAAAGTATACTACAGTATACATATATAGACAGATGTAGGTATATATACCAATTTTTCAACTCGTGCACTTTTCCAAAAACAAGAGAGGAAAAGCATAAGAGGAAAGACAATTTCGAAGCTACGAACCATTTTTCTCTTTCCTTACTTCTGACATACTACACTATGGCATATAAACTATACCTATATGCGACAAATCATTAAAATGTAGCCACCTTGAAGGAAATGGAATGTATAAAGAATTTGACTGACGTCAAAGGCAAAATGCCCGAAGCTTTCGCGTCAGACCATTTTACGAATGCTTAATGGCAACTTGAATTATTGCTACCCTGGTAACATACCTTGGAAGCAATACTTCAATCATCGCAGGAAAGCTTCTGATTAGGCATGGAGATTTTCCCCTTCTCGTCCATTTCCTGAACTTGTTGGTGATGGGGAGGGAAGTGGGGGGGGGGGGGGGAGGGGGAGGTGCGGTGTATCGAGTAGATTATCATCTATTCAGTCTCGGAGACAATCTCAAAAGCAAGTGTGTAAACTAAACCCTAGCGCGTGAAATCCACCGCTTTTTAAAGACTGAGCGTTAGAGTGTTCATAAAACCCCTTTCAAGTAAAAAGTGAGAAGTGGGTACTTCAGGGTGAGTTTTATCGCTGTTGAGCAAGGTTTCTTCTTGTTTAGCTTGTTTGTTTGTTTGTTTGTTTGTTTGTTTGTTTGTTTTTGTTATATTTTGTTTATTTAGGCATGGTCCTATGCTGCGCTTTCAACACAACAAGAAAAGTTTCTACGTAAACAAGTTGTTTGCACGTGAAGAAGAGGACTAGATAATTGAATATTCTTTTAACTGGAAGGTGCCTGGGGAGGAGATATCTTCGTCAAGTCTCTAGTCGGGGAGTTCGCCAGCAGATCAGATTCGTGCATCGAGAACAACCCTATAAAATTTGGTATTACTAATGATACATTATGATGAACAGCAAGCAAATGGGATGTCCTTACGTGTGCACGTTCCCGCTACGCTGTTCCTCTTCCACCCGGCGCAGCAGCCGAGTCTGGCGGCGCCGTAGCCGCATCTGTAGATCCTCCTCCGTGTGGCACTGTAGTAGGGAAACACGTAGACGTTTCCTACCCGTCGGACAGTGGCCGAGTTCCGGCTCACAGGCACATGGCGGTAATTATGTACACTGAAGACACCCCTGTAAATTGAAGAGAAAATTGAATGAAAAAACAAATAAACATGAATAACTGAACTGACTGAACTGCATGATTTGTTTGAGGCAACTGACACTCTACTAAGTTAACATTAGTGGTGGAATGGTGAGAAATTTTAAGATTTTGTCGCAGGTGAGGGACAATGGACGAAGCACATTAAATCATAATGGATAAGAAACTAGCACTCTCGCTTTTCATCACTTTCACTGACGCAGTTTTGCGTGCATTGACGGTGCTATGACAGCCGACAAACAAAAACTATCGATGCCCAAACGTGATGAAAGTTCACATCGGAGCCAACGAACGCGACATCAGTGCGTTATACCAGTGCTCGCTCGGTGAATGGTCTAATTGGCAGAGCACGAGGTGAAATGTAAGTGGCTCCATTGCCATTAGTCAACTAATTCGTTATTGAGTCCAATTAAGCGACATCAGCAAGATAATGGAATAGGGAGAACTCCGGTCACGAGTTCAAATCGGAGGATGTGTGCAGGCACGCACGCAAGAGATTACTCAATGTGCACGACACCACTATTTCCGATATCCATGCGCCTTATCTGCCAGTATGAGATTAAGCAATACAGTTTGTTATCAGCAATATTGCTTCCGCTTTGAGCTGCCGGAAGAGAAACAGTCTTTTATTCGCCCTTATCATACATAATTCCAACCATAAATAATATTTCCAGATTTCATTGAATCCGCAATCAGTTCAATCTACTGATTTAAAAGCGTAATGACGCTATTTAAATAGATTTGATTTGATTCCTTGCAAACCTGCTATATACCCTAACCACAAGTCAACTACCAGAAGACTTTGAACGAATGTACAGAACTATGACATGACAATTTACAAATTGAGCTGAAGGAAAGAAACGACTGGGTACGCCCTTCTTGACTCTGCCGGTATGTATTGCTGGTCTGTCCTTTGTGAGAATGTTCAAAGAAATCTGGGGGGAGAAATAAATATTTTGAATGTAAGTCAATGCAAAGTCGTAGAGATTATGTCCACGTTAAAAGGGGGTAGGGTATGTCGTTGTTATGTCTCGATAGTCCAATTCCGTATATTTTAATGATTCAGCAGACGCGAGGTTCCGTATCGACTTCTCCCTCCTACACTACGTCTCGGCCCTAAATTGTTGCCGCTATCGCCCGGGATGATGTCGCTGCATCAAACAGCAGGACCTCGCAACGTTCTGACCCAAAACGGGGTCATCTCGTCACCACCGACCGAGTAAGAGGCCGACCTCGCCCACAGGAACATCACCGACCCGCTGCGTCACTGCGCCGAACAGAGACGTCTGGTATCTCTATGGAGATGAGGGAAATTGTTTTCACTATTTTTATAGCATATCTGGTCTCACTACGATACGTGGCCTCGATTATAATAGTATTATTGAAAATGGTAGCTTTATGGAATGCGTTTTCTATTTCGGCTACCTGCGTCGATCTAGGTAATATCCTGCCACAGGTACTAGATATCAGGATCAAAATAACGTTGTGGCATGTCAGTTACTCAGCCAGTATATCGTAACTCTCCCACAACCCCCCCCCCCCCCACCCCCACCCCCCACCATTGCAGCCCTTTTCTGCGCTAAAGTTTTGTGATGTGGATCCTTGGGCTGAAGGCGGGTATTTGTTTCCATGGTAACGTGCACTGGGCGAATATCCGAAGTGTGTCTGTTGGACTGGATGGTACCGGCGAAAGGGGATAAACTATGTCCGCAATATACGTTCCTATGGATACTACATGTTGGCCCTACTCTGCTTCAGTAATATTTCCCGCCCATCTAAATTCGTTTCAGCCAATGTTGCACGTGCATGATACGAGCAGACGAGAGATGGTCAAAGACTAGAACACCTTATTCTTATGCCTTCATCCTTAGGCTACATTGCCATGTCCTGGTTTCGTGCACACACGAAACAACAACAACAATCACCCACTCATTTCAAATCTTATTTCACTGAATTCATTGGCCTTGACAATACCACTGATCTTGATTTCAGATAAAACGCAGAACCAACCATGCAATGACGATCCACCGATTTCCAATACCGAAATCGGATAATATAGATTTCGCCACGACGAAGTGTAGGGTGAGTAAACAATTCGTTCGTATGATGAAGCGGCAGTCCGTTTACAGAGTCACTTTCAACCATTCGAATGAGTCAACATTAATTCATCGAGATCATGACGTCACTTAGAACAGGCGTTACAATTAGCAAGCACTCTCCCCGCCCCATAAGGAGTGATTTGTAAACAGACCAATCACATTCAGATCAATAACTGACACGAAGCTAATGAATATGACGTCCAGGCGTGTCCAGGGCATACAGCAAAATAATTATGCAAAATACCGTGCTGACTTGAATTTCAAACTACATATGTTGCCCAGAGCAGATGGAGTGCACGGAGACACATCTCTGATGTTCGTCAACGCCTACAGAGATTGGCCCCCCAAAAAATGCTGAATAATCGGCTACAAAGTATGTCTACATTCACACACACACACACATACACATACAAAAAAAAAACCTGTAGAATCAAGTTCTGTCACACTGTGATTAAATGCCAATGGAAGACATGCTGAGCAATAACGCTGTGATTGCAAAAATGCGGTGTCCCCCCCCCCCCCTCTCTCTCTCTGCTTACCATGACTCCAGAGCACATGATGAATGCTCTTTCAGTGATTGAAAAGCGAGATAGCCGCATCAACAAAATAATAATGACCAGCAAACGATATACCTGGCCCCTATCAATGCTGATGAACCTGTGCGAAATCTCAATAGGTCTCAGTAAAGAATAGCCATGGAATGCAAATGGCATGCACAAACAATTCCTTTGCAGAGTATTGGAGGTTTTACCCCGGTCAAACGAAGGCAGTAAAATCTTTATTGATGCTGGATATTTCCTTTTCAACAGACTGTAAAAAAAACGAAAAGTGAACGGACAATTGATTGTTTCTTTCTCTCTCCGATAATGCCAGCCTCCTGCAAATGCAGGTTTATTTGGATGCGTAAGCTTTGTCTTCACTTAGCAAACAACCTCATAATTTACATCCAATGACCCCAGGTTAAACACCACCCGACATTTTTGTCTGTACGAACGAAGGAGTCAAATGTTATCGCGTGTATCGTAAATCGACCGATATCCATGGCTAACCACTTCCTTTACCAGCCGTTCACTTCCATCTTTCCCCATTGGATTTTCGTCGAAATGCGCCACCGTACTCGTATGCGGTGGTTCTCCACCAACCTTGCTCTTCATGCGCCTAACACGGCATAGAACTGTAGACCATCATGTCTGGTGTCTGGTATGACGCGCAGACGACACTCGAGAAATATTGTTTTGATTCTCTTTCCTCTACCAATTGAACTGCTGAAACTGTAAGGTCATGGACACATTCAAGATCTTGGGGATCATGAACAGAAGAAAGGTCACTGTACCCTGGCATACAGGGGTCCAATAATGGTGTTTAAATCCAAAGAGTATAGAAGCTTCGATACTCTGGTGTAAACGACGACGGCTTCGCTTTCTTCTGATTAAATATGGCCTCATTTGACGACGTATGTTAACAACTAAAATGACAAGCAGTGGAGACATTAAATTTTCTTAGGCGATCACACTGTGCATTTTTTTCTTTCGCTAAAAAGCATGACACGGTAATAATTCAATTACAAATACTCAAATAATGATTGTCAATTTAATAACTTTGAGGTGTGACTCTAAAGATGAGACATCGTCCTGTGTGTGTGTGTGTGTGTGTGTGTGTGCCTATCTGTTGAACTCCAGGGTCATTTTTTTATGCGAGTTTCTTACATTTACGTATTAGCATCGGAAATAACGGAGTAGCCATTAGTTACCTGAACCACAAAAACTGCCAGGAAATCTTACAGTTATTATTAGGGTTGGTAAGCCCTGTTCACGAAATAGAATAGTTTCAGCTCTTCGCTGATAAAACTTTTGGTACTTTTTCCCTTTTTTACTGTGCCATCACGAATGCTTTGTACGATATCCTTCCATGAGACCAATGTTAAATAAATATTATCGACGAGATTTCCAAGAACCACAATGATACACAATTCACTCTTTGGTAAATTACGAGGTCTTTTCTTTTCCTGCTGAAGCTCCGATGGCAGATCCTCTGTTATTCCAAAAGTAAATCAAGGAGAAAGGGACCCCCCCCCCCCCTAACTGACTGTGACATACATACATACATACTGCTGAAACATTGCTATTATACTTGATAATGCCGTGGATGACACAGTGGTTACTGATGATGAACTATCTACTGTATCCCTGCGGCCGTGAGGTTGGTTTGTATAAGGCAGACAACAATGCCTTGTGGTCGAGAATGTGAAGGCGCCAAAATGCGCGACCCACCGCTTGATGAAGACAGACGTCCCTGCGCCTGCTTGTCGGGGTAGCTAGGAGGGTTACTTGGTACGTGATGAGCAGTGTGTGAGTGTACTTCTCATGATAACATAATTATCTTCTAAAGAAGGATGGCATAGTTACATTGGCCTCGGTTGTTGCCTTAAGGTACTGAAAAATGTAAATCAAACAAAAGTTGAGATACACGCGACTCCTTAAATACCATTACGTTATGACTTCCTCATCTGAATCATGTGTGTATGAAATATCATTTTATGTTATCATCATTATGATGTATGGGCCTACTACACATGTAATCCTAAAACAAAGAGCACAGCTATCCATATTTCGAAGAAAGGTATGTATGTTGGCTCAATGTTTACCTGGAGAGGTGTAAAGAAAATAATATGGTAGGTATGTCGGAGGCAAAGTCACGGGAAATTGTGTTCTAAAGGATGGGTGACGCCAATAGCACCTAATCGACGAAAAAAAAAATGAGGAGCACTGTGTAATTGACGTTATAATATCGTTAAATAGTTACAATCACGTGATCATAGGGCGTCAATCGGTCACCTGACATTCAACATTGGCATGATTGGAGTAGTGTTCTAGACGATCAATGAAATTCCTTTCGACTGTCGCGTCCGTTTGGATGGTTAATTCTCTAACACTATCAGCCAAGCTATTATTAGCAAAATTTGCTGAATTGCACTGTCTTGTAAAAGGGAAGAAGGAAAAGAATTATTCTTAAAAAGCAACTATCCAGCATCAATCTGTGTCCATATAACATAATACATGCAGGTTGATCAATGTTGGCAGGGAGTTCATGCTACGGCGTCTCCTTGTCTTGTTTAACGAACACGTATGTCACTCGTAAGGCAATAATTGCCAACTCCACAATTATTGCTCCAACACTTTGATTACAATTAATGCAGCTAACTTCATTTTGAAATTTAGGCGAATGTCATGGAACTTCGTCTTGCACTGGCAACCAGATTTGCACTCCAAAGCATCGAATAATAAGAGTGATGGGACACTGTAAGTTTCCTATATGGCGCTTTTGGATATTTTTACTCGGTAAAATGTCAATGGCCTAAACTGGGTCAGAGGAGAAAAGGGTCTCAACCTCCTTAAGTCATCACGACGCCAAGTTGTTTACTAATCAGGAAAAGAAAAAGGATGGTCAAAGCAGACAGCTTTTATTCCACCCAAATTACAATTATAACAATGGAGCACAAAGAAAGGCTGAGCGTATGATGAATTGACTTATAATCTGATTGGTCTGATACACTTACCAGAGATAAATCACCCTACAAAGGCGCTCTTATTACTCGGCCATTGAGGTCTATACACAAACAAGAAATAAGATGGAACGCGAGGTTGGAGAATGTAGGATGAGAGAGAGAGAGGTGAAATACGTCACAATGCCCCTTTATTAATTCTTTCGAAAAGCTTTAACTGTGATTTTTTTTTCTCCTTTGCACAAGTAAATCGAGTATATTAGAGGGTGACGACCGCTTGGAATATTTGGCGAAGATAAGGCTACAGCAAAAATCGATGAAAATGTTGAAAATTACAGTCGACACAAGGAAACTATGATATTCTACCTTTATTATTGTAATCTCTTTGCCGATGAACCCCTTACGCAGTATTGTAAGTTACAAAGGACGTTTATAATGTGAAAGGTGGAGCATAATATCTTTCTGTTCGCGTATAAACCTGAACTCACTGCGACAAAACGGGAGCAGCCGTAACTCCACTCAAATATCTACAACTTTTCCTTGACCTTTTAATGACATTTGATATGAAAAAATCCGAATTTGTCAAATTCCATTTACAATAATTAAGAGATCAACAGTACATGTCCTAAGTAGCTGAATCATATAAGTTGAATCACATTATTATCTTTAAATTTTAACATTTTAACATTTCTAAATCTATCTTCAAATTATATTGAATTACAATAAAATTCATATCTCCTCGGCCCCCATTGATGAGGGCCTCTTGCATCTAACGCTCCCCTAATCTTGCAAAGACACTCCCCTTTGTACAAGTCCTGTCCAGCTAGACCCCTATAAAAACTGCGAAGCTTACTAGAACTTCAAACAGACAAGTACAATGACAACAATCTATCATGAATTTCTTGATCGACTTGATCAGCTTCCTCTGTACTATGCAATATGTCAGCCATGCCTCATGAGTACGTTGGTGAATAGATTGCCCCTCCCCCTCCCGACATGATGGATCGCTTTCATATTTCACTTGGAAGCATGCCTTCATTTCTATTTCCCGTGCTCTTTACAAAGGGGAAGGGGGTTGGGGTTGGGGGTTGGGAAGAAGAAGAAGAATACAGAAGAGGTGAAAATAAAATGGCTCCAGACCCCGTTTGTGTGTGATATCTATCCCCTTGATCTATGAAGGCAGCCTAGGTCTTTGATAGGAGAATGGACGAGAGGTCTCACAGGTAATGACTCTCTTTTGCAAACCCTCCTATCAACCCATGGGCCCGAATTCACGAAGGTTGTACAATATATTGAAACCATGGTTTAAACCATGGACAAAAACCATGGAGCGCCAAGTGTCACACGGAATATTTCGTTACAAAATTGTTCATTTCGTCGACAAAATGACCGTTTCGTTAACGAAATAATCATTTCGTGGACGAAATATTCATTTAGTTACAAAATGTTGTCATTTCGTTACAAAATAATCATTTCATCGACGAAATGACTGATTTCGTAACGACATATTTCATGCGACACTTGGCGCTCCATGGTTTTTGTCCATGGTTTAAACCATGGTTTTATTTGTACCACCTTCGTGAATTCGGGCCTTTGTGCGCTTTGAATGCTGATTGACACAGAAAACCCAATGACACTGTGCACACCATCCAAAGTCCTTGGCACAGAAAGGGTTTAAATTCTTCGAAATGAACCCTCTAGAAAATATCACGTGACAGCAGTCTGTATAACATCATGGTGCCTCAATCATCACAAGTAATCGGTGGTAATGTCAAATTTTGCTGAATGAGCTGTATGAAGACATTCACATAGCTAAGGAAATACTATATATACGGCATAAATTCATACTGTCACGATCAATACATAAGGAATACATGGGCGACATTGCTAGTCAATCGTTTCGGAGAACAACAATTTTCAACCCCAATAACTGTTCATTTATAGCTTAATTTTACACAGTAATAAGGAACATGGAAGCTTGCATATTATAGGTCCATTCAACTCAAATGTTTTGTAATTCTGGCAATATTGTTTGGTTTCAAAACATGTTTGTATGCTTGTACAGTGGTCGTTCTGAACTGTGATTTCATCTGGTACACCGTTTCATAATTCTTTCTTTCTGTCTTTCTTTCTTTTTGGTGGGGAGGGTTATTCCAAAATCATTAGAAAAGCAGCAGCCATCGCCGGCATAATACCAGCCGAATATGAGTTATGATGTGGCTCTCACGTGAAGCACTTACGCGCCGAGTTTGTAATCGTCTGCCGCTGGCAATGACACTCATCCTGCTTTCCTAAGCCGAAATGATTGCGTTTTATTTCCCAGAACACTTAATAAATGATAATTATTGCCCAAGCGTAATAAATCTAGAAAATGTATAAATGATTTTGATATAAACGCCGTCGAGTGGTTACTACGTGATTGTGGTTGCACAACCTGGTATTCGTATTTCTTGGTCTTTGAGTGATGTTTTGTTAAACTCTGTCCGCGTTCCGGAATTTTACGATTTCGGAGAAACCTGCGGCATATTAAATAACAGCCTGCAACCATGGAGCTACAACAAACAGTGACATGTAACCGGTCATCCATCTGAAGACCTTGCCTTTGGTCAGGTGGAGACAGGCTTTACATTTACCTTTTTCGGTTTTAAATTAATTTTTTCGGGGCGGGGGGGGGGGGGCGGGGACAGGGGGCAGGGCATTGATATTTCTGTCTGAAAACCATGAATCACTGTAATGGTATTTTGAAAAATGAGAGAGTAATCACCTAATGGTGACTGTACTTGCAAGTGGAATGGTGCGTTCTTAAATGAGTCACAAATTGATTTGCAGCTAAATGACAGTCATTCAAAGTCATCCCACTGCCCTTTTCTTGTGATTTCACGGTGAACTGCAACAAAAAGGGCAAAGATATTCAATCTGTTGTCCACCCTTAAATCCTTACTACAATGCCAAGTGTAAAAGATCTAGCTTCCATGGTCCTTATTCAATCACGAGTAGAGCAGTGTATGAACTGCAGTGAACTCCAAGAAAGTCGAGGCCACCAAAATGGCTTGAAAACAGAGAGCTAACTCCTCTGACAGTTTACCACGTCTATCATCATAATCAGTGACCTGTCAGTACAAAGTATTATCAATGATATTTCGACATGATATATTAAGGACCGAGGGGGTTAAACATTGAAAAAGAAAATAATTATCGCTAATAAATTACCGAGATCCGACCAAACTATAGCTCAGGATCAAGAAAAAAAGCGTGTAAAAAATCCCAAACATACCTTGGCGATAGCAATTAGATGTTTAACTAGATTCCGTTATATCAAGTGAAGGAAAGTGGAGAGACTGTCTTTAAACAGTCCATGATTGAATGGTCATGATCAAGAGTGAATAAAAGATTGATGTTGCTTAAAGACAATGCCGAGTGACGAGGTTTAGAGACGTATATAATCAGTGTGGAGTTTGTCTAAATCAGTGTGATCCAATAATTTAGTGATCAATGGAGATTTAAAAGTCGAGGGATAACTTTTGGTGTACGAAACGAGATGCATCTTAAATCACTATGAAAGATGACGTCTCCATCTGCAATGGTTTCCCTATAATATCTTGCTCTGCAGTAGAGAGGCAATTACATGACGCAGCAAACGGATGGGGAAGGGAGCCTTGCCAGGCCGTTGCCACATCGGTGTTGACTCTGTCATAGAACCCGTCCCGTCTCCCACTGATCTCCGGCTCAACAGCTATCGATGTCAGGCTCAACTCGCCTTGACCTCCATGACCGAACATCGATACTTTTACAGCTATACAGCGGAACGCGCAACGTCGAGCACGCTCTGTTGTGTCTTTGACATGCAGTTTAGCAGTAGAAGTTTTCATCTCCAGACTACATGTTCTTGGATGAGTCATTCATGCGAAGCTATAGCGTCTATGGTTGCCATTATCTAACTGTCATCCAACATCCCTGAGGAATGAATCAAGATGTTGTTGGCCGCCCGTCAGCTCAATGCTCCCATTTCTTGGTCCGCGCATGAAGCAACTTTATGAAGGAAGGAAGCGTGTCTCGACATTCATTTCGCGTCTATGTCATTCACCAAGTCGAAAGAGAGTGTTGATGTCAGGAGGTTCAAATCTTGCATGAATAAGGTCAGCGGTGACTATATTCGGCATGTAAATTGACTTCAGACAATGACAGCCCAACAAAGAAGCGATGAGCCATCATCATCCGTCAACAAAGCTACGCACTCTTTCGGCACCTGCACAATGACCTTGTATCATGCCTATGATGCGTTTGCTACATAGAGAAGGTATACCACGCATACCAAACCATCATCTGTCTGATAGATGTTAAATTTTCCCGGCATATATCACCTCCAATAACGCTCCAAATAAAAAAGTTGATTATTTTCAGAGCAATTCCTACATAGACGTGATAGACAACCTGACTTCCGGGTGAAAGACTGACTACATTCTCTTCCTTCCGCAGCATCGTCAAAATACCGACAGGCTGATAAGTTATAGACCTGTTCGGTTATGTGCTTGTTTATGTTAATGTCTACTTCAGCATTACAGTACCCAACAGTAGTTGATTTATAAACAGAGCAATGCACCTGACTCATTGCATAACCTATTAAACCATCTTTTCTTATTTTGTAAGCCCCCCCCCCCCTCCCCCAGTTATGGTCAACATAAGTTACGGTGTCTGGTGAGTCTGGACCGAGGGTTTCTAATTCTGACATTACAATCTGCCACCTGTTTGTGTTCACATAAAATAGCATTTTGGTTGGAAGTCATCACAAACATTTTTGACAGGTAACATGGAGGAGAAAAGTATCATAATCTATTCAGGCTGAGTCAGTATGGAGGCCAGACTACGTTCATGTAATGACCTTATCCGACAGAAGTATGATTGCACTTATGTATCAGTGGAATTGCAGTACCTGTGGGAAGAATATTTGTTCGAATTTCAACAATCATCTTTACTCCGCGCTCGATTTCGGGCATTAATTGCCTCGAGCTGCGATTCGCGTGCGATAAACGATCACCTCATAACCTCGTTAATAAAGATACCAATCGAGATTTTGTGTAACAACAGTCAACATTATGGTGGGAAACGGATGAAAAACTGAAAAAATGTCTCATTTGAAAAGCATCGCCAGATTGATAATTGTAACAAAAAATGCTTTATGACGGGGAATTCGATATGAGCTATGGTGACAACACGCTCATGGTCAAACATCCGTGGAAGCAACCGCTTAATGAAACAGTTAGGACCATTTCTTTTTTGGGGGTAGGAAGTTTTTAACGTCTGACATAACCATATCTTTTTTTAAGCTTGAATTATAACAGCATGGCACTGACAGACTCTAGAAACAGTATCCAAAGTATGCTTCAATGAAAAAAAAATAAATAAAAAAAGAATGATGTGCTACAATGGAAGGAATAAGAAGTCATACATGAAGTTCCGAATTCGTCACGGTGTGAGTAAAACAGTTGCAAATATCACGGTGGAGTGAATCAACGTTATAGCACACAAACAAGAATGTAACTGGGCACAATCCATAAAGAGCTGAATG
Source organism: Diadema antillarum (assembly GCF_040938485.1). Classification (NCBI taxonomy): domain Eukaryota; kingdom Metazoa; phylum Echinodermata; class Echinoidea; order Diadematoida; family Diadematidae; genus Diadema; species Diadema antillarum. The sequence goes on along the minus strand of NW_027272124.1, from coordinate 97,235 downwards.
TCACATCTCTCATCACGGCGTATAGAACAATGTGCAGAGAAAAGCGAGCCAAAAACTTTTACATGGGTATATATATGCAGACGAAATTTGTTCAACTCTGACGTCAGGTCAGGAAACGAAATGGGCTGTCCCGCCGACAGCTTCCTCGTCACTCAATCCAGAAGATGAGGAGGAGGAAGAGGAGGAGGAGGAAGGGGAGGAGATAGTGGATGAGGAGGGGTAAAAGAGGACGACCAAACTTCCAAAGTAAATTCAGCCAGGTCCCAAAGTTCGTCACTGTGACCTACCTGACAACCTCGGGCCCCTGGTATTCCCCCCGGGTCACCCGAATCAAACTTTGTCTGCTGTCTATAAGACTATAAGACACAAAGACACTAAAGACAACAGTGAAAGACACTCACACACATGCAAAGGACAGTGTGAGCGAGTGAAAGAGTGAGCTAGGAAGAGAGCAAGATGACCAAAATGACGAGAGTGATAAGAGTGACAGTCAAAGCCACTGACAAGTAACATCCTCGTAGCCAGGGGCGCTCTTGTCCTTGCCAAGCTCGTTGGCATTTTCGTCATGAATGCCAGCAATGCATAGTGACAGTCCATCGTAGAGAGATCTCTGTGGGCTCGCACGAAGAGGAAGGGAACACGGGCAAAGCGATTTGTCAAAGTGATTTTTCTCTGCAATGCATCATCTGAGGCTGCAAATTGAAATTTGGGACTGTGAGCTAACTAAAAAAAATAAGGTGACTTTAAAAGGAAAAATGCAACCTAGACTATGAACATTCACTGGGACTCTAAAACAGTTTTAAACACGTATCGCCATGGTCCTACGGCTCGGTGTCTTTTGGCTACAGGGTTTTTTCCTTTTCCTGTTGCAAAAAGGAGAAAAAAAACAACGACACGTGTGCAAGATATGTAATATATTTGGTACCATCTGGTAGTTCCACATGAAATTTAGTTCGGTCAAACCGGTCACTAACATCTTTCTGCGACCAAAAAAGAAAAAAAAAAAAAGAATCAGAATGCTTTGCAAATGCGAACTTTACTTGAACACGAGGACTGTGAACTTTTGCATAAAATGCATAAAGAATTCTATATAAAGAACAGATTTACCACCCTAAAAATCCCAAACGAACGAATCACAGTCTGAGCAGGGAGGTGGGTTCTTCCACCTCCCTGGTCTGAGCGAGTGGGCGCATCATAATCAGACAAGTTGCTCTCTTGATAGTCACTGACGGCATCAGGAAACTGCCGGGAGATTCCCGCGGGAAAGCCTTGAAGAGGATGATCACGCCAGGCAACCGAATCGAGCTAGGGATCGGCGCAACGTATATCCCCATGGCTTGGAGTGAACAATCGAAATGGCGTATACCTTGGCACAATTAATGGGCTGTCTCTATTCATTCACGTCTCAAGCATACGATTTTTTAGCAGAAGCAAGTCGCTCCGAATAAAAAAAAAAGAGAGAGACCCAGATGACAATCCCTTTGTCTTCTCTCAAAAATGCGTTCAAACATCACGATGAAGGCGAAAAAGTTTGCTGCTTGGCAAAATTTGTTAGTGCCTTTGCCAACTTGCAAATGGTGTCGATGATAACTTCAAAGCATTGATACTGAGAAGGTTATCTAACGAACAGCTCCCCCCCCCCCCGCCTTTTTTTTTCAATCGCTCTCCCTAGCGCGCTCAATCCTTCTTCACATATCTCCTCATACTTCTGGTCTCGGAAGATGTCACGAAGAATCTAGGGACGATTTCCGACATCTCTTGCCCGCCAGGCAGCCCACAGGAACGACGCTCGGATGTGCACTGGTCTGCTAGATTAGGCTGGTCACCTTGTCCAAAGTAATCTAATGACTTAATCAACATTCGTTGCTGAGAATAGTGTGCAGAACTGTTAGACAGGAAACGGACAAGTAGGAAACACACAACAGAGTACATGGCCAGCGACTGTGAAGCTATTGCGAACCACATAAGATGGACCAAAGTGTATATGGCATCACTACCTAAACCACTATTAGCCTCCTGCACTTGTGAATTTGATATCGAAATGGCTTGAACTCATTTGGATATAATATTCACTTAGTTTATTACCATTAGTTCTTTGTACCAGATCAGTCGTGCTAAGCACTTAATTCTCTATCGTATCTTCGATCAGAAGTTCGAGTATCGATCTTTTGCTTTAGTTGAAAGTCTCTTCTCCTTTGTTTTGCTTTCTGTACAAGTACAAAACTCGAAACTTCGCAATTTTCCACCTATTACAACATAATCCTAGATTGCGGGGTCATTAGAGGTTGGATTTATCCGGTTAGCCAGCCTAATTCAATGAAGGAAAGATCGAAAGTGGACGACATATGAATACAAAAATTTAAAGCCAGCGAACACACACTAACTGTGAAAACGTAATTGCGAAAAAGGAAATTCAGGAGGGGGAAATAATGTGAGACCGGAAATTAATATTCCTCTCCGCATCATCAGCACTTGACGGTGGATGAAATTAAATCCTCGTAAAATTACCCATGACCCGGCTGAAAATAGTCGGCAGTTTCGCAACTTCATGAAGACTCGTACTCTCTAAAAGTGGCAGTGACCTTGTAGCACCTGCAATCTATTAGTATGTTCGAAATCAACAGTCCCCCTCCCCCTAACCCGTCAGTGTTTTATTGACATTTGACTCAACTCTCAAGTCCTACAATGCGACTTACAGTGTTTGAAGCTCCTTGGCTTGACCTCTGCACTGGATATACGACCATTCAGGAACAGGAAAGGGATATGTTTGTTTGAATTCAAAATAGCCTCGAGTGCAACGTCCGGTGATGTCAAGTGTGTGACTTGGCGGTGAATGTGTCCCTAATTTGCGGGATTGCGGCGGTAGGTATGATGTAGGCCCAACCTCTGTTCTCTTTTACGATCAGTCGAACCCCTTTGAGAGAAATTTGGATAATTTAAAGGAACATGTGTAGGCCTACAAGTTAAGTTCCAGTACTTGTTAGGGTTGCATTTAATATCTATACTTATCTCGCAAACAGGATGGTTATCAGACATAGACATCGTGCAAAAGATGGTATTTCCAAGTTTCAAGTGTTTTTACGAAACTGTGGTATTAGCCGCAACCAGCTTACGCAAATTATATGAAGATAGTGATGCCATCATCTCATAAGACTCACTATTGATCTAACAACAGGTACACTGAATCCCCATGCATGCAACAAAAATATCCGTGACTTCTTAACTGTTTATTTGACCTGCTGCTTCTATCTTATTCCGTCCAACGAATATCAATATTGTCTCTTGATTGCACATTTTTCTCAAGTGGGGAAGCGTATACTCTTGATCAACAAGATATGAAGTCTGACTGAAGTTTTAACAACATATAGATACTCAGGCGGGTTGCGTGGTAGGGTACACACTGCAACATGCACGACAGTGTTTCAACAGGTTCAAGAGAGAATGAGTGAGTTGCGGAAGGGTGGGGCAGCATGTCACAAGTGGTTCTGGGATTTCTCCGAGACTAAGCCGAGCAGAAGGAGCGTGACTTGTATATTCATCGTTGGGCTCAATGATTGTTTGGGACGTTGTAAAAATTGTTGTCGCAAGTTCGGCGAGCCCCTTGGGATATACCGGTCTGCTGCCTCGCCAGAGGTGAAAGCCTAAACAAATGTGTATTTTCGAGAAGGCACCTCTCAAGAGAGAGGTCTAAAGAAACAACACAAAAATGGCAATCAGGGAATATTCGTTGTCGCCGAACAGCGCAAAAGTGTTTCAGCTTGGCGCCCACGTTTTTTTCATTGAACCATTTATTGTACTTCTTCATTAAAACAACTTATTTTCTGCCTAGATTAATAAGCTGACCGGAACACCATGTGTGACATCATAGACGGCTTTCCACCAGATTTCTAATGGCTCGGATCATTAGTAGTAATAGATCGTATCAGCATGTCTATCTCACTTCACGATCTTTAACGAGAGGAGGACGAGTGATGAAGCCCTCGGGAACTTCGTAAAAGGCAGGAGAACGAGAGCAGAGAGCCACCGCCCAACTGGCTTGGTAGCACTCTACATCATTCAGCAGGGAATACATAGGGGCAGTGTTCACTGCTGGTTGCAAACCGTAAGCTGAGTATGCGGTGGTAAAACATTCAAGGCAGCAGTGCTCTTCTGCGAGCTTGCCCTATCACTTTATACCAGAACAGCATCTGAAGAAGAGTTGCTAGGTGTCTCAAGTGTTGCCCTCACATCCATACGGTGTCGTGCACACCTCATCCATGTAGCTACAATGGCAGCTCCATGCTCCATCGTTCGTCTGGATGTTGTCCAGGGAGCTTCTGGTCCGTTCTTCAAGTGGGAAGCCGACACAATGGGTCACATTTCGAACCATGACATGTGTGTCTCCATGTCTGAGTCGCAACGCAAATACAGCTTACCAGTCGGTTTAAGCCCTCTGACAAATTCAGACACGCGCACCATTCATCTCAGCTTAGGGAGACGAGGGCCAATGTACGCATTCGGTGGCTTGCTTTTGGTATCTCCAACTCTACTGCCTTCTGGCCCTAGGAGATGAGAAGTAACCTCGGGAACTTCGTTATCCCCTCCGCTAGATCCCAGTATGAATTCGAAGGAAGAGACAAGAATCTAAAATCTCTAGTTTGTCTCCCTACTTTCATATTCCGAATTGCCACGAGCTAAATTACAAGGTACAAGGACCAACAAAAGGGAGGGGAGGGGGAAATGTCATACACAGCGGTCGATAGGAACTCGAGAAATAAGGGAATTCCTAAGGGCTCGTTTGCAGCTATCCTCTTATTTCTCATCGCATGTTCCTCGTCTCATACTAGTAGCTGGAGTAGAGCAATTTGATCGGAGCCTGCCTTTTTACTGAGATTTTGTTTCTGTTTTAAGTTCATTCCGTGCTAGAGGTGTTTAAGTGCTGCCTGATTGTCAGTATCCATACTCTATCCATAGCTGGTGATAACGACAGTGGTAGTGCATATTAGGGAGAAAATGAACACTACATGGCCACTTGGCCAGCGCTTCAGAAGAGTGCTCTGTAATTGAAAGGAGAGCCACGCCTGCTAGTGAATAAGGTGAGTTAAAAACATTTTTCGGAAATATTTCCCAGACTGAGAGATGCGTCCATACAAATATCACTACACGACGTCATGTGTTGTTAAACTGCGTTGTGGGACCCCCACCCCACCCTATATACCCTCGTAAGATTCTCTAAGAATAAAGACTAAAATGACAACAGGCGTCCAAGCAAACTAACTTCACCCTTCTTACATGGAATGCTTCGAAAAGAATGATTCAGATGAGAAGAAACAGGCCAGTCTCAGTATTGCCCCCCCCCACCCGCCCTTCCCTCTTCCCCAAATATGTGCGTCAAAAATGAATCGCATGAATCGCATGAATCGGTCATTACTCGTGGAAGTGCGGACCGATTATTTTCCGATTAGCGAGTTGTAAATAATAGCCATATCAGCTGTTACATGTCCGTGCCTCCGGAAATAACCGACGTCTGAATCAGACGCAGCAGATATACGTTATTTTGTCCATGGTAATGCATGTTTGAATGGTTTCTCCAGTAATCAAACATACGTTCAGGATCTATCACGTCGCTTGATGATTACAGTGAGGATGAACCCTGGAAAACCGCAGAAAAGAGTCTGAATGTTCGCACATATTCACGAAGAGATAAACTGGGGTGGCTGCTACCTATACTTCACAGTCAATATGAAGAACAATTTACACTACACAAGTGGTGGAATCCATGTACAATAAACAGTTTTCTTTCATTGTCTAGTTAGCCCCTGCATAGGGGTGTTGGGCAGTAAAACCTAAGTAAGTAGAACCAGTCGAGGTGGGAGAGAGACGCTTGAGGACAAAATTCCTTCTACGGGGCTTCGCTATCAAAACGATAAAACTGAGCAGCAATAGATGGACACCAGCCCAACTTTGACAGTGCTTAACCCAGTTTTTACCACTGGAAACCGATTATTTTTACAATATGAAAATGAAAATTTGAGATGGTGGTTATGATAGGGTTAAACACTGCCCTCCCTTTGAAAGGAATGCAAATCATGTCTGTCGCATTTCAATATTACCCACGCCTATTTGAAGATTGATTTAAAAATGGTTTATGCGTGTGTGTATGTGTGTGTGTGTGTGTGCGTGTGCATTCTCAATTGTTTGATATTCAAAGAGACAGGTAGTCTTGCAAAAGATAGTATCACATTCCTCAATGGTCAAACCACGGGCCCTTTGACAAAGATGGAGCTATACACCACAATTGTTGTATAGCTTTATGGTCAAACAACACCGCCCCCAAAGTTTGCTACGGGCGGGACTGCATGGAAAAGACGGAAACACAATACTCCAGTACAAACAACACCATCCATCATCACCCCCATAAGAGGAATTTGTCGCAAAAGAGTACAGAATATTGTATCGAAAATGAATTTGGCCCTTCTATGCTCTCGTCACTTCATAACGGTATTACCACGCACCGGATGCGCGTAAAAGATACCACTTCAATTGTATTCATCGTGAAGAATAGGGTGCATAACCCGGTGACGTGGTCCCGCCTCATATCCAAATGGACCCCATGGAAGATCAGTTAGTGTAGCTGGATATAATGGGCTATCGAACCATCTTCTCAGACGGAAAATAAAACAAACAAACAATCTTACTGTCTACAATAAGTAAAGACGACCTTCATGATCATCTACTGTCAGTGAAGACGATTTGCCTTTGACTCTTCTTCATCTTCTTCTTTTCTCTCTCTCTCTACATATCCAATTGAATATCAATATCTCTTATACCCCACTCCCTCTCTCTCAGCCCCCTTCCCCCTTGTCACTGTCTTGATCACTTTCAGTTTTCCGTTTGCAAATCGGCCTTCTTGCCTTGATCCATGGGATTTCCATATCTAGGATGCATGGTTCACGTGTCTGTAAATACGTGTATGCTATTTCAGGACACAAACAGCAATCGACAAAATGTACTCCTATTGGTATTTTGAGCACAAGTACACTGTAACGTATACCACCTACACACTACATAGCATCTGTCAGGGCTGTCTAAGCATTTCCCTAGATTTCTTTCATCATGATGAAGTAAGCACATCAAACTTAGGAGGGAACTCGTGGTACAATTCCACGATATATGAACTTTGTCACCTGTCGCCCAGTTTCTATAAAACAGCGATTAAGTCCTCTTTACACTAATTGATCCATCACAGGTTGATTAATTAATGAATATCACCACAAGGTGTATGTATAGCAATGGCATGACATGAAGATTGATGTGTGACACTTTTTGGGAGCTGGGCGCCTTTGAATGTTTCTACAGATAAATGGCGCTATACAAATACTGTTTCACCATCATCATCATTTGTCTCCCAAAAGGACGCGCATGATGGCCCGCAGTGGGTCACGGTTGGAGTCCAACGTCAAACAACCTGGGAGGGGAATAAAATCATATGGAACGCTTTTCTGAGCTTTATTATCATATCCAGTCTCTGTGAATCGTGTGTGTAACGTCAATATTCCGTTTGATATCGCATTCACCGGATTTATGCTCAGCGAGAACAAGCAGAGCGTCAGTTATGCAGGAAAAATCTTTTCACAGATTATATTCTATATTCTATGGTGTGTGTATACAGCAGGTGTTATCTTATTTAATCAGTTAGACTAATACTTGGATATCTTTGCAGGCGAGGTCGAGAGGCTTCACTTGAGTAAGGCAAACTTTCTTTCAACGAATCGACAAATAATTAATCGGCACATATCATAATATACATACAATACGAAGTCACTCATCACATAATGTATCCCCCCCGAAGAAAGGTAAATAATTCATCAATGTCAGTTGGTGTTCATAACACATGCATGGTGTCAGTGAGTGTGGGAAAAGGTCGCCGCGGGATGATACCCACAGCATGAACTTTCTACGTGACTGGTTGATATGACATAACGACCAGTCTCACTGTTGTCGATCTTATAGTATGTCCCTCTTTTATCATCATTGTCCAATTGTCCTGCCTCGAATGCGAAACAGTGATTCGTAATGCTTTAGAGGAAGATGAACCCTTGGAAGGACATTTACGACCTTCATGGAGATTGGTCCGATTCAGTACATCCCAAAGCAAGTAATCGCATTTGTTACGACATGTCGCAGGTTGCGGAGTGACACCTTTGGTACAAAAGGGATTTGTAGAACAACAGACCACCTTGTTTACCTGCATAATCCTAATCCCCTCTTCCAATGAATCCCTACAGTGGACCATATGTACATCTTCACCTCACATCCTTTTTATCGACAGAGACGGTGAAATAATACACTGATTAGCCATGCATCCTCTCTCGTCAAATAGAAGGTAGGCCCTTTATCTTTGTGAAAAGAAATATCGAAGAACCGGTTTTCCCTATACTGGCAAGGTCTCTAAGCGCTTGTACGCTCTATTATATCCAAACGTAAGAGGTGAAATAATGTTAGTCCAGACAAGTCTGTTATTTTCGGTATTTTCTTTGTATTCCTGAGTAAATCATCTTCAAGTGCGATTGAATGAAAGTATGATTTCTGTTTTGTCAAAATCTATTATCCCTCGCAAACAGTCACACACTTTCTATTGTCAAACCGCACACCACACGGTTCTATTCTTATAAAGCGTGAGTGGTCTGCTGACCAAACGTAACCGGTAACATCGTTACGCAGTCGGCCAAATGAAAATGTTTCACTTTCAGTTACCGTGTCTTGGCGATGTATTTCATTCTAATCCCACAGCATGACGGAACATTGCCTAATCATTGCTAATAATGAGTCTGCGTCTTGCTACGCTTCACTCAGTCTCGGTGTAGCGCCCAATAATCGGCATCGAAATTTGACAGCGTGATTCGTTCCATTCTTCAGGTTGACTGCACTGTTTGTCTTTTTGTGTATATGAGTATACTGAGAGGGATAACGTTCGGGACACGGGATTCGGAAGCCACTAATGACACACGTCTTCTTACTGTGCGCCAGTGAGTTCTTTTCGAGCAAACTTAGAAAAGGTGTGAAAAAAACATGCAGCTTGAGTAAATATCGAATTGATATAGGCCTATTAGTAAGGCGGGATATTTGCGATCCCGAAGCGGAACGTGCATATATAGGGCCTATAGGATTAGGATTAGCTGGTCACAATAACTGGCGCCGTCGAAGAGGTAAAACTGGGGAACACTTCTTGAAGGTGAATAAAAAATCTCCTGGGTGAGGCGTTGGTCATGCGTTACATGTAACAGTTGCACCTTTGCTTTTTTTATTTTTTTTACTGGGCTTCGCTTGTATACAACTAACATACCACGTCTTTATTCAGAAGTAAACTTTAGCAAGCATCTCAAAGAGTTCAAATGACGGGCATGAAGACTTCAACAAACTTTTGGAAGCCAGTACTTTTCATTGCACTGGGGGCAAAAGACCAGTCGCATTCCAACTAATGCTGTTTTATTTACCTTCGCCGAATCCAGTATCGATCACAATCGATCGATGCTGGGGTCTTCTGTTATCCCTTCGCAGAACGAAGTTCGCGCGTAAAATATTTCCTTGACTCGGCGCGGGATGTCATAAAAAGTTCAAAGAATGTCTCCGGCATTGTCTTAATGAAGTCAACGGAATGTGGAAGGTGGAACGACACACATTGTAATTATAGCATCTTGGTCGCTACTGTGCTCCATCATTAAGTCGCAGCGTGATACAGTCTCAATTAAACATTAATGCCAGCTCTAATATACAGTTTCACCTTGTACGTTTCTGTGTAAATAAGCGTCACAATAATTATGAAGGAGAACCGTTGACTAAACTGACAATGCATATTATTCTTATCAGTTTGTCTGCACAATCTTTCACCAATGCATCGTCCACGTGATGTCTTTGATTTTTTTTCATCAAGGTTAAGTTCCAAAATTCAGTAAATCAGAGTAAATAGCAAGAAGAGAGTTTCTTGGAGATTTCCCACGAACAGAGTACGATGAACTCTCCTAGACACATTACGTGAGGGTAAAGAATGAAGCAGGCACACCTCGTCATGTTCTCCATGTAGCCGAGTCATCAGTTATAGCTGTCATCGTCTTACATTTGTGACTTACATTTGTGATGTTGTTAATGGTCTAACTCCGGCCGGATGGCGATCACGTATAGATTAATAGCTCCTTCATTGTCCAACTGATTGCTTCTTCATTATTCAATACGGTGTAATATCACTATCTTTTCTCAGTTATTAGGACTTCTATTCTATTTACAGGTCAAATTTAAAAAAAAAGCAACAACAACAAACGAACAAACAATAAACTTCATTACGTGAGACTCACAATTGTAATTGCACGTTATAATATATGTGTCAATAGAGTAGCTCTTGCAGGAAATATGAATAAGAAGATATCATAATCATGAAATGATATTCATAATGTATCGAAATTGGATAAATTGGGATATCAAATAAATTCAGGTACACACACCCACGCAGCCTCATTGGTGCAGATCGCTGAATATAGGCAAAGGATACGCAATGGTCGATATACTGAAGACAAACATTGATCTTCTAAAAGTTGAAATAACAGCGATAGATCTGCCTTTTTTTTTCTTTGCCTCACAATTTGTTTCTTAGATATTCCAGGACAAGCCTAGAAAGACGTGGGAACAGGGAGTGAGTCATAGTACTATTTGCTTGACCTTTTACCTGGAAATGTATTCAAAAAGCTATTCATCATTTCGATATGTTATTACACGATGACAAACATTACCAACTAATATCATTTATCTTTTCAAGTCCAGTTTTAGCCAAGATTTTCTTACCCTAAACAATCCATACTCACTATCAGTCTTGTTGCAAGATATACTCCATTCCACGTCGACGAAATTTTAGGTTCTTATTAAGGAGGTCCTTAAAAGGGTTAACCAGATTTCCCTTTCGATTTGCCATTTGGAATGGTGTATAACATGCGTTCGGTATATCAAATAACACTTATTGTAGTAGTGAAGAATGACAGTTTTGGCGCAATATCTGAACTCCACGAGCAGACGGAGAGTTTCATCTCCTGGCAAAAAGTCCTGACACATTAATCAAACCAATTCTAGTCATTAGTCGACAAGCCCCTTTTCTCAAAAAAAGAGAATGACATGGTTGAATTAAAGAATTATAATATATTTGAAACACATTGAGTATTGTAAACGGCTTCAATTTGATCGAAAAGGGACCACGATGACAAAAATACGAATGATTGCTCGTGACAAACTCGTTAGTCATATCAAACAACATCAAATATGTAGGCCTACATAAAAAAAAACACAACATTTGTATGACCGTTCTCAGTGCTTCAGACCATAAATGAATAGATAGATAAATAGTATAAATAAATAAATAAATAAGAGTTGGCTAAACATTATCCCCGCCAGAGTCATTTTCCAATGACCCTTGATAATGTATCAAATACATTGCGGTCTAATACAGTTGTACAATGCAAATCTTGTGAAACAGAAGTCAATTCTTCCATTCAAATTCCAGACAAATCATATTTGGGTCTGCTTCCATGTCAAACATCACGTGCTAAGGCGTAAATAAACGAGACAGGGTCACGTGGCCATGAGGGGAAATGTTTCGGTGATGTGTGATGCCATGTTTTGATTTACTGAAGAACTTGAGGTCAAAGCAGTCCTCCTATTAGATCAATTTCACTGGAAGTCTGTATTTCTGCCACTGCTGTCACACCAAACAACCCATCGTGGGGGCAGAAATTTTCCTCGAAGTCGAAAACAGCGAGTACTAGTATAGCTGGTTAGCAGTACGATTCCATTCAAAGTCTTCTACACAATAAGTGAAATTCATCAAATCATCACAAATTTTGATTTGAAATTATATCTTGATGCAAATTCTTGGCCAGAAAATCACACGTTCATGGCAGTTTCGACAAATTATCAGCAAGACAATCTTGGCAATAGAAATTACTTTGTTTATCGTTAGTGTCAATGTGTGAACTTAAATTTATTTTCTATTGACATGCTCATGAATATGAACTAGTAATATCTGAACACCGAGATTTTGTTTTTATTTGCTTGCTTTAGTTTTCATACACAAATATTTATCTGCTCTCATTTGGCATGTATCAATACACTCCACAACTCTCGTGTATGTACAGCACTGCGAATCAAGTAACTATCAAAAATCAAATGGCATCATGATTGGAACCACTTTACTCCAGTGCGTGCGAGTCACCGTACTCTGACGACGCGACAGTTTTGCTGCAGGTTACAAAATCTTCGCACATTCGAGTCCCAACAAAAATCCATCACGGTGTCAAGAGGTTACGAAGTGGGATACTATTATTGAGATAACTAAACGGCAGTCTTTTCTCTGGGTTCGTCTGTAATAACTGAATAATTTGTGAGAGGTATTGTTATGCTTGGGGCGATTTGACGACTACGGAATCAGAAGTGACTTCTGTAAACATTTTTTTTTTTCAAACCAAAGCCGCCAGTGCACTCTGTTTGTAGTGACGACTCACTGTAGTAGTTCTTACAAGATGTCACATAGCTGAGAAAAGAACAGGAGCATAAGCAGTGGTTCAAAAAAGTAGACATGAATTTAGTTGAAACCCAGAAAGAGATCCCCATTCCTTTATGCAATATCCCCCCCCCCCCCACTTCTCCCTTTTCACTGCCGACTCCTCATCTTCACTAGTCCAGTAATCTTCTAGTCCTTCACACATTAAATTTTGTAATCATATACTGCGTAGTATTTCATCCGCCTTTCTCATATTGTCCTCTCTGATATTGATAATACTTCTAACTGGTTTTAGGCTCCGCTATTAACCTCCCTTTTGTTCATTTTTGTCAAAAATGAAGAATAGTGATTATCTTTGCATCCATCGTCATGAAAATCCGTCATCTGTTCAATAATTTTTTTTCCACAAATTCATTTCAGGCTGTGAACTATTCATGCCCTTTCATCAAGCGTTTTCCTCTTCTAGTTTTTGGTGTTGTTTTTTTTTTTGGGTGTGTGTGTGTGTGTGTGTGTGTGTGTGTGTGTGTGTGTGTGTGTGTGTGTGTGTGTGTGTAATTCGCTTTGATAGGAGAGTGAACGAATAAAAGACGTGACGAACGGACCATGATAGAAGCGCCAGCGCGTCGCTGTGAATGTGTCAAAAGTGGAACCGCGGTGCTGTTATTACGGCTGGTTTCACTGTTCTTGAAAGATTGTTTTAATCTCGACTATAGCTCTGCTTTGTTCTTTCTTTCTTTTTTCCCCACCCGATCAGGGATGCAAAACGATGACGAGTTGGCGAGGCTTCACCCCTGCACGTCCCTGGTTACCTCGGGACGAACTTGGGTGACTCTTACGTGCATGCATTGACATTAGACATGTGGCTACAGTTTTGTCATTCTACTGTTAACGGCGCAAACACAACGCACACTACAACTCATCGTGGTGAGGATCGACAATTGTCCGTTACGGAGATTTGCACATTTCACCTCCCTTCTCGCAAATCGTTTTTGTTTGCCTTCTCTTGAATATGCTCATCCTTGGGAATGATTCCAAACAAGATGGTTTTTACAACTTATGGGAGCACTGTGACAATGGCGGAGGCGGATCCCCTGTCACAAACCATCCCTCCCCTTATCATTCAGCCGCAGCTATGATTTGTGCGATAATTGATGTCAGAATCGAGTGGATGGGGGTGATAGCTTGACACTTGCCCCATGCATGGAGATCGATGTATGAACATGAAAATTGTTTGGCAATCAGACTGATATAAAATGAATAAGAGAGATTGTTGATAGAAGTTCAAGTTGTTAAAACCAATGCGATACGTTCAGTTTAAAGGGATAGTACATAGTTTGGTTGAGATGGAGAATTCAGATTTTATCTGTTTGCTTGATAATTAGAAAGCATTTATGAAATATTGAAGAGCATACAATTCTGAGAGGAACTCAAAGTTTATTTGATGAAAATCGGTTCTGAAACGGCTGAGATATCCAAATACAAAGTAAAACCAGGCCTGAGGTGGGAAGACAAAGTGGTCCTATAATAAAAGGTGGGTCCCACCTTTTATTAGGACCTCTTTGTTTTTGGATATCTCAGTCATTTAAAAACAGATTTTCATCACAATAAACTTTGAATTCCTCTTAGATTTGTATACTCTTTCATATTTCATAAGAGGTTTCTCATTATTTCACACACACACAAAAAAAAATGGAAACCTGAAGCACCATCTTTACCAAAACTATACTGTTCCTTTAATGCCTCTTTCATCGTGTCACTATCCAGCCTTTACCCGGTCATACGTATAAATTGTCTTTTCAATTGTTCTCATTAACCTCATCGAATTGACCAAGACGCTGTTTATTCATTCCACAAGCTCCCCTTCACTTTGTCTTCCTCTCCCCTTCTTTCTCTATTTCTTTTTCCTCCGCTATCTCCCTCTAATCGCTAAAATAACAAATGATAAAATTGTAAAATTAGATAGTTTACTTTAAGTATAAATATAATGTATATTACCCGGCCTCACGAGGTCGGTTCATGTCACTCGGTAAAATACGACTGCCCCTTTACCTCACACATTCCATCAATATCATAGTAGCAAGGTGAACTCCCTTTTATGGATCAAAGTCAGCACATTGATGTATTTTGGGGAAGTTTTATTTCAAAGCTAAACTGTTTATTGGGCTCTTCTTTGGCTTTGGTGGGGTTTTTTTTCGGAGTTCTCTCTTCACTTCGGTCGACACGAGGCTCTATAGCTGAGCGCAACGGAAGCGTGTTCCGCGCCATTTGCTGCCAAATGGACTCGGTCAAATAGATTGGCGTTATTTATTCCGACGCCTGAAGCAGAACGAAAACTTCACTCCCTTCAGTTAACTGGTATGACAACATGTGTGAGCGTCCAGCACATATTAAAAGAAACCATATGCAAAACATTTTCACTTATTCCCCAAGCGAAATTGCCTTTATTCATCTATAAGAATCCCTCGCGGAGGGATGACGCTTGATTTGCGCAAAGGAGGAAAAACACTTCCGGTGACAACGTGATCCAAAGGCGGTCTATTTTCTGAACCCATATAACGGAGGCTTTAACTCTGTTTCGTTTTGTTTTGCTTTGCTTTTTTCTTGTCTGTTGCAATCTGTGTCTATCTGCTCTTACGTCTGAGAAGCTCATTTTGAAGTCCTCGTCATAATCACCTTTATACGGTTTGTCTGGAGACGTGTATTACTAGTACTACACAATGTAACTGGCATGTCCATTCTTCAAGTTCTCTTCCGGCTGACCAAGGAGGTGCTTGCCTAGTACCTCCTTGGCAAGACCAATAGTATCATTTTGCTTGCTGATTGAGCTGTTTGTGAAGATGCCTGTTACATCATAATCGATGATAGCGTCGGGATATCATTATAGCACGCGTCATCATACTACTACGCTTCAGATGGGGATTATACTTTCTGACTTCGAAGCTTTCGGTGTAAATTATGACTGGCTGTATTAACGTGATAGTGTCGTAAACTTTTATGGCCGATGTATGACCACGGATTCCTCGAAAAAAAACACACACAAACAAACAAAAACATGCCATCAGCATCAACAGATAACCCACTCCATTGTGCAATTATTTCTGAAGTAGGGCCTATAATAACAACTATATACTTTACGAAAGACAACTATCGCATTATGTAGTGCTTATAGTAATACATTTTCAGTTACGTATCCTAATTGATTGCAATGCTTATAGAATTACTCGTCTAGGATTTATATTTAATTTGTTGGATTTGACTAGGAAGACCCGAAGATTATCTACAGTTAGTTACCAGCATGGAGGGAGGGGGTGGGATTCATACGTTAAAATATCTAACATGCGGTGCTTGCATGCCTGTACTGTATATCTGTGTTGTAACTAATGTAAACGGTCGTTTATTTGGGTGCGAGGAGGACCACAGAAGGAGAGACGTGTTGTCTATCTGGATATCGTCTCCTGGCATAATTAGCGGTCTACAGCAATGCCTTGGCGGAAAAAAAAAGAAATCAAAAGAAAACGAATACATGTACTAGTCGTACTGATTCACTCCAGGCAAGATTAGTAAAAGAAAGAGTCCCCTTTGTGGTTATACGTGTTTCAGAAGTAGCCGAATATAGCACTTACAGGGCTTTGGCTTTGGCGAAGAGAAGAGAACACGTTATTTCTTCCCATCTGCCTGCCTCCCTCCTTTCGTTATGATATTTATGCGGTGCCACCCGCGCTAATAAATCTTGATTTCAGTCATTATTGTGGTATCTGAGAGAGGTCAAATCTGGAACGACACAATGCAATCTTATAATATACTTCCCTCTCTCTCTCTTCCCTACCCTCTGTCTGGCTCTTTCATAATATATTCCTCTCTTTATTCACACAAGTACCAAGGACCTCCATAATTCGACGTCACCAACAAAAGTCGCACAACCTATATTGGCTTGACGATAACTATTCTGGTTTTGAAAGCGTTTTCCTTTCTGTCAATGCTTAACAAATGTTTTTTTTTTTAAACTACAATTACGGCTCATGGCAGTTAGCGAGTAGAGACAAATATGTGGAAATTATCCGTAACAAGTGCACAAACTAGGCCTATCCTTGACAACACCCGTTTGAAGCTAGAGAACACTGTAGGCTCTGGTGATGTGATGGGCCGTTGAAAGTCAAGAGTCTGTGAGTCACGCTGATGCACATTGCGCTGAAGAACGAGAGCATGAATGGCATGTGATATCTTGTCCAAACCGCCATCTCAAATTGCATGAAGAAGAAAGGTCTAAGTTAAGAGGAAATCAGCTTGCCGGACGTGTTATTGGTGAGGGGGCCGCTCGCCAAATATACAGACCTACATACATTGGGTTACTCTAGTTGTGAGTAACGATCCTTACCCTGTTCCTTTCCCCCTTCTCCCCAATATGAGGGTCAGGAGTTGAGAAACAGTAGCACTTGGTGGCGGGTCGATCTTCTGCACAGGAAATCAATTTCAATGTGTACACCGAGTAATAGCTGGGAGTAGCAACAAGTCGACCGCATCATTAATATAATATTTCCCCCCTGAAGCTATAGGCCGGTGCGATGGCAGATGAGATGAGTGTGAAGAGTGGAGGGGAGGGGTAGGGTGGGGGAGGGTGGGGGAGGGTGCGGGAGGGGCAGATGAGAGCCTTACGATCTACTAAGTATAGTGCGGAGAGACGAAACTGTGTTGAAAGGAGCCCGTGGTCACGGTGCATTGTTAACGATCCCAAATGGATTTACGGAATGTTTCCTGAGTGGTTTTCTTCCGTCTGTCCCGCATTTACTCCTTTGCAACGCTTCTACAAAAAAAAAAGAAGCACTGAAAGAACTTGTCTCTTCTCTATTCATAGCAACTTGAACTCGAGGGAGACGTGGTTCCATTTAGACCTAATTTGAAGGCGTGAAAACTGGTGGGACCCACAATCTACAGGCTTCGCTCTTTAGTTCACCCCCTCCCCCATCTCCATCCTCTAATTTATATGTCACCCAAAATGTCTCACTTCTTCAATCCGAATCAAAAGTATAAAGTACGTAGGGCCTACCCTGCTTTTTGATTACTCATGCTGATATTCCTTTACTTTCGTACACATTGTGAGCATATGCTGTTGATTATGTGGAGATGGAAATAAACTTGAAAATAAACTTGATCTTGACACATCCCGGTCATTGGGTGATGAATTCGTTATCATTATAACACAAAGTCAAACGACGCGCTATTCAGTTTGTCTAACATTGACAAAGGGTTTTTTTTTCAGCATTGATGCTTCACGTCATACGAAACGTTACCAGAAATCAATGAAATGGATAAACCAAGGAGCTTCAAACAGTGAAGCTCCTTGGAAAAACATTGTCAGAGTATTGTACAACATTAATGAAATGGAAAAACCAAGGAGCTTCAAACAGTGAAGCTCCTTGGAAAAACATTGTCAGAGTATTGTACAACATGTACGTAGGCCTATATATAGATTCCATCAACACTAATATTTAGGTGATACGCTATCAGCGTATCACCTATTGTGATTGTCAAAATCTCTCTTTATTTCTTTTTAGGTGATACGCTATCAGCGTATCACCTATTGTGATTGTCAAAATCTCTCTTTATTTCTTTTTAGGTGATCCGAGTATCCTTCGGATCACCTTCTGTATCTGTACGGATTCTTTCTTCTTCTTTGTTTCTTTATTTCTCCGCAAAAGTTGTGCAGAGGTTAGCTCAGAAAGTCCGCTGCCTATCAATTTCAAAATTATACCATGTATGCATCATGTCCCAAAGACGACAAATCTAATGTATCATTGTGATCAGTGGACCGTGACGTCACTATGACGTCATTATATGAAAACACATTCTCAATCATATCTCATTAATGGAATGAAATTTTTCAATGAAATTTACGTCACATATATTTCAAATTATGCGCATTCTACTCATGTTCTCAAAATTCATATTTTCTCTTAAAACGTGCGCGTACGCGCGCGTTGAAATATTTGTATGCTCCAATCGAGCTCAAATTTTTTTTGCACACGTTTCAGACCATTTGGAGCATTTTTTGAAAAATTGAAAAAATCGGACGGACGCGTACGCGCGCGCGCATATACGCACGCACAGCTCATGTGCAATTGAAATTTCCAGTTTTTTCACTTTGATCGGATGTCTGAAATGTTAAGGAATATTTATACCAAGTTTCAAATCAATCCGACTCAATATGACGTCATACGGGCCCGTCAAAGTTGAAATTCCGCGCGCGCGTCAATGGCGATATACAGTGCAACTATGCCAAAAAACTGCCAATTTTAAATCCGATTTTACTCGTCAGGATGGACGGTGACCCCCCATTTTCTGTACATATTTTGAAAGCTGATGAGTTGTACATGTCATTTCATGGGGTGGCAATGCTGACAAAATGATTAAAAGATATCAAATTTCTTAATAAAGTAAAAAAAGTAAATTTTAAAAATGACGTCATCAAATTTCAAGTTCATTCGAGCGTATCTCACTAGTCCTTTGTCAATTTTCACCCAGATTTCAGTATGATGTAGCTTATTTAATGTTCTTTCAAACATAAAATTACAATATTTTGATTGGATAACGGTATCACCTCGTAAAAATGGATTAAAAGTAATCTTGTCAAATTTGACCAGTTTACGTGTTATCTCTATGGGAGTGCAGTTTTTCTGGAAATGAAAATTGACATGACTATCTTTATCGAGCACTAGCTCACTTAAGCTTCGGTAAATTTCTCCCAGATTTTAATATGTTGTAGCTGAGACTTTACCCTACCGTAAGTGTGCCCTTTGTTTTTTCATACGATGTCGGAATCACGTCAAAAAATTGGGTTGAAATTCAGGCTTATCTTCGATGTATTGAGATATTTCTTTCTTTCTGCAACTTTCTTTGCAATAACTCAAGAAAAACGGCCTCTATCACTTCTATATTTTGCACATGTTTAGTTCATGTCACGTGAATTATTTCATAAAATAACAACTACTTGATCGGACACCATCTTGGGTATGTAAATTAGGGTCAAAGGTCATAAGTGTTTCACCCTGTATCTTAGTGAATACATGTCCTATCTTTCCCATATTTTGCATACGCAAAGACCATGTTACAAGGATCATTTCACAAAATAACCACTTTTTACTCAGATGCCATCTTGTCTGTACAAATTGAGGTCAAAGGTCATATGTACTTCTTTTTGTATCTTCGTTATGACGTGTTATCTCTATGGGAGGGAATTTTCTTTAATGTGAAAATTGACATGATTGTCTTTATCGAGCACTAGCTCACTTACCCTTCGGTGAATTTCTCCCAGATTTTAATATGTTGTAGCTGAGACTTTGCGCTATCGTTTCCTTTGTTTTTTCATACGATGTCGGGATGACGATAAAAAACTGGTTGAAATTAAAGCTTATCTTCTATGTATTGAGATATTTCTTTCTTTCTGCAACTTTCTTTGCAATAACTCAAGAAAAACACGCCCTATCACCCCCATATTTTGCACATGTTTAGTTCATGTCTCGTACATTATTTCATAGAATAACAACTACTAGATCGGACAACATCTTGGGTATGTAAATTAGGGTCAAAGGTCATAAATGTTTCATCTTGTATCTTAGTGAATACCTGTCCTATCTTTCCCATATTTTCCACACGTATAGACGATGTCGCGAGAATCATTTCACAAAATAACCACTATTTCATCAGATGCAATCTTGGGAGTGCAAAGGTGGGTCAAAGGTCATATGTATTCATTGCTGTATCTTCGTTATTCAGTGTATACAGAATTTGGTACCAAAGATGGCAGATATGACTCCCTTTTCTAAATGAGAATGCAAACATCACACGGACAATGTCTCTAAACAGAGATGAAACTTGTATGGTCATGCCTATTGCGATCAGGACTCGAATCATTGATAAAAAAAAATCGGATCACCTTAATTTGTCAGTGATGACAAATTACAATCTCTAGTTATTCTTCTTTCTTTCTGGACAATTTTGTGTCATCAATATCTCAAGAATGACATTACGGAATAACATGACATTTTCAGGGAACATGTCTCATGACAATATCTAGCCACAATAAGGTTTTCATGACAGTAACATATCTATGACGTCGTCTAGGCGCCATTTTGTGATTTTTGGACCATGTTACATGATCGATCATAACTTCATAACTAAAGGTCATTTCTGTATCATTTTTTGTGGACATAAAGTTCAGGTCACGTTCTATCTTACTTCTATTGATGCTAATTACCTAGGACATCATTAAGTGCGCGTAAGCGCGCGTCAAAATTTTAAAAGGCTCAAAACAACTTTCCAATGGGAAATCTCGAAGTTTCAGACAATTTTATGCGTTTCAAACAATTTTGCGCGTGCGCGTCCGTCCGCGCATTTTCGCGCGCACAGCGCGTCAGCAACATGAAAATACACTTTTTTTGACAGATTTGGATTCCTGATACTTTGAGCAACAATATCCATTGATTTCTAATCGATTCCTACAAATAACAAAGCAATGCACTTGCGTCAAAGTTCAAATTTCGCCTGCGCGTCTATGTGCAAATATAGTGAAAAAACATGTCTTTGTTTATTTCGCCATAGCTCTTTAAAACGTCAGGTGACCCTATGTTTTTATTGCATATTACAAAAGCATATAAATTGGACTTGACGTTTCAAGTATCATTATTTCCATAATTACATTATGACGTCATCATATCGTCATCTGAAATCAAAAAAGTGGAATTAATTTTTTTGAGGTACTGTTTCTGACATTCATTTGCTCGTATCTCTGTTGTTTAAGCTCAATATTATCCCAAATTCAGATATGTTGTACTTTGAACATTTGCCTTTCAAGTCCATGTCATGGTTTTGAAATTTGATGACGTCATCATGCTTTAAATTGTGTTTAAAGGTAAAGACGCAAAATCGGACAAGTTTACGTGTATTGTCTATGGGAGGTGATTTTTTTAGAAACCATGCATTGACTTGACAACGTTTAAGCACCTTTATCTCAGCTGATTTTGCTTCATTTCCTCTGAAACTTATTTATGTTGTAGATGTGACAATAAGCTGCAGTAATCATGCATTTTATTCTTTGAAATCTCCTCATGAGGTTGACAATTTTGCAATTTAAAACTGAAAATGAGAATGGAATGCGGACCAAACGATTCGTGATTCATCTTTCACGTACATAAGCTTACGTTCCTCTAATTTTCTCGTCGAGACGTATGGCCGAGTGGTTAGAGGCGTCGTCTTAGAAACGTGAGGTTGCACACGTACGGGTTCGATCCTCACAAGAGCACGAAAGAAAATAATAATTTTTTTTTAACTTTTTTTCTTCAATGGAGTACTACACCTTCGTCCATGTAGAAATCACGTTTGCATGTAAACACACCTATACGCACACACTCACACAGTATACCTTTGTTTTGCGTTGGAGACTGCATTACTTCGTCTGCTGCAAAATTATAGTTTTGCAGGTTGGGCTTTTCAAACTGATACAGTATACTGTAACAAAATGAAATTTGTTCATATCAATTCAGTAACACAATGTAGTCGTGGTTACTTTGTGCTGATTTATACATGTAACAAGCTATACATTGTAAAAAAGGTATTCAGTCTTCTGTATTGATGATTATTTGTCAATTAGTGGTTTTTGTGGAGTTTCAGATAGTGATAAAAAGTATGGATGATAAGTGCAGCGATAATTCCTATAGTTAGTTCAAAGCTGTGTTACAGATGTTTGATACATACATTTAGCATTGTGTGTGTGTATATACGTGTGTATACAGGTTGGCCATATGACACATTCTAGACAATTACTCTTAATTGATTAGCAAACGTGATCAGCTATGGAACTGAATATGGTACTAATGTATGATGTTAATGATTCTAATTAAACTGTGACGAGTTTAAAGGGATAGCGTAACTGTGTGTAAAAATAAGGCAATTATAAGGATATTTTAGGGCAATTTGATAACCATGCCTATAATAATTTCATACAGGTACTAATGCCTCCCTCATATTCATGTGATAGATCGTCATGTCAATAGCAAACTGACAACGTATGATGAATGTGTTATATATTGAACAACTGTCTTTCAAGTCCATAACGTTCCCCATATTTTCCCGTCGAGACGTGTCGCCGAGTGGTTAAAGGCGACGTCTCAGAGACGTGAGGTTGCGGGTTCGAACCTCACAAGATCACGAAACAAAATACTTAGCTACTTTACTGTTTTTTTTTCTTCAATTTTGTATTACATATTCGTCCATGTAGAAATCACGTTCGTATATAAACGCACCTATACACACACACAGACACACACACACGCCATATCCCTCTTTTTTGTGTGTTGGAGACCACATTGCTTCGACTGCAGCAAAATTTTGCAGGTTGACTTTGTCAAACCGATCATAGTATGTAATGACGACGACTGAGGTGTTGTACTTTGAACAATTTTCTTTCAAGACCATGTCATTGTTTTGTAATTTGATGACGTCATTACACTGAAAATTGTGATTAAAGGCAAGGTATCAAAACCAGCCGATTATAGGTTTTATGTCTGCGGGACGTATTTTTCCCAAGTTGCCAGAAATGGTATAGCGACCTCAGTCGTTACAAGGCCGCTTTTCCGTCTAGCAATGCAATAGATGTTCACACGGCCGCGTTAGTTGAGTGGGCATTGACTTTCCCCCCGTTATATCTATACATTGTTGTTGTTTTTCTGTCTTACCATTTCCGTGGATGACCCGTGGCCGAGTGGTTACAGAAACGGTTTCGCATGCACGCTCAATATAACTTCAAGGTGCCTATATCACATTCTTTTCTTTGTCGATCACAGATGACTGTCATCTGATGACCACAAGCGTATCACCTAACTCGTCCTCAATGTGACGAGTTTTCATGTCTCGTTATTCTTCTTTCTTTCTGGACAATTTTGTGTCATCAATATCTCAAGAATGACATTACGGAATAACATGACATTTTCAGGGAACATGTCTCATGACAATATCTAGCCACAATAAGGTTTTCATGACAGTAACATATCTATGACGTCGTCTAGGCGCCATTTTGTGATTTTTGGACCATGTTACATGATCGATCATAACTTCATAACTAAAGGTCATTTCTGTATCATTTTTTGTGGACATAAAGTTCAGGTCACGTTCTATCTTACTTCTTTTGATGCTAATTACCTAGGACATCATTAAGTGCGCGTAAGCGCGCGTCAAAATTTTAAAAGGCTCAAAACAACTTTCCAATGGGAAATCTCGAAGTTTCAGACAATTTTATGCGTTTCAAACAATTTTGCGCGTGCGTGTCCGTCCGCGCATTTTCGCGCGCACAGCGCGTCAGCAACATGAAAATACACTTTTTTTGACAGATTTGGATTCCTGATACTTTGAGCAACAATATCCATTGATTTCTAATCGATTCCTACAAATAACAAAGCAATGCACTTGCGTCAAAGTTCAAATTTCGCGTGCGCGTCTATGTGCAAATATAGTGAAAAAACATGTCTTTGTTTATTTCGCCATAGCTCTTTAAAACGTCAGGTGACCCTATGTTTTTATTGCATATTACAAAAGCATATAAATTGGACATGACGTTTCAAGTATCATTATTTCCATAATTACATTATGACGTCATCATATCGTCATCTGAAATAAAAAAAGTGGAATTAATTTTTTTGAGGTACTGTTTCTGACATTCATTTGCTCGTATCTCTGTTGTTTAAGCTCAATATTATCCCAAATTCAGATATGTTGTACTTTGAACATTTGCCTTTCAAGTCCATGTCATGGTTTTGAAATTTGATGACGTCATCATGCTTTAAATTGTGTTTAAAGGTAAAGACGCAAAATCGGACAAGTTTACGTGTTATGTCTATGGGAGGTGATTTTTTTAGAAACCATGCATTGACTTGACAACGTTTAAGCACCTTTATCTCAGCTGATTTTGCTTCATTTCCTCTGAAACTTATTTATGTTGTAGCTGTGACAATAAGCTGCAGTAATCATGCATTTTATTCTTTGAAATCTCCTCATGAGGTTGACAATTTTGCAATTTAAAACTGAAAATGAGAATGGAATGCGGACCAAACGATTCGTGATTCATCTTTCACGTACATAAGCTTACGTTCCTCTAATTTTCTCGTCGAGACGTATGGCCGAGTGGTTAGAGGCGTCGTCTTAGAAACGTGAGGTTGCACACGTACGGGTTCGATCCTCACAAGAGCACGAAAGAAAATAATATTTTTTTTTTTTACTTTTTTTCTTCAATGGAGTACTACACCTTCGTCCATGTAGAAATCACGTTTGCATGTAAACACACCTATACGCACACACTCACACAGTATACCTTTGTTTTGCGTTGGAGACTGCATTACTTCGACTGCTGCAAAATTATAGTTTTGCAGGTTGGGCTTTTCAAACTGATATAGTATACTGTAACAAAATGAAATTTGTTCATATCAATTCAGTAACACAATGTAGTCGTGGTTACTTTGTGCTGATTTATACATGTAACAAGCTATACATTGTAAAAAAGGTATTCAGTCTTCTGTATTGATGATTATTTGTCAATTAGTGGTTTTTGTGGAGTTTCAGATAGTGATAAAAAGTATGGATGATAAGTGCAGCGATAATTCCTATAGTTAGTTCAAAGCTGTGTTACAGATGTTTGATACATACATTTAGCATTGTGTGTGTGTATATACGTGTGTATACAGGTTGGCCATATGACACATTCTAGACAATTACTCTTAATTGATTAGCAAACGTGATCAGCTATGGAACTGGATATGGTACTAATGTATGATGTTAATAATTCTGATTAAACTGTGACGAGTTTAAAGGGATAGCGTAACTGTGTGTAAAAATAAGGCAATTATAAGGATATTTTAGGGCAATTTGATAACCATGCCTATAATAATTTCATACAGGTACTAATGCCTGCCTCATATTCATGTGATAGATCGTCATGTCAATAGCAAACTGACAACGTACGATGAATGTGTTATATATTGAACAACTGTCTTTCAAGTCCATAACGTTCCCCATATTTTCCCGTCGAGACGTGTCGCCGAGTGGTTAAAGGCGACGTCTCAGAGACGTGAGGTTGCGGGTTTGAACCCCACAAGATCACGAAACAAAATAATTAGCTACTTTACTGTTTTTTTTCTTCAATTTTGTATTACATATTCGTCCATGTAGAAATCACGTTCGTATATAAACGCACCTATACACACACACAGACACACACACACGCCATATCCCTCTTTTTTGTGTGTTGGAGACCACATTGCTTCGACTGCAGCAACATTTTGCAGGTTGACTTTGTCAAACCGATCATAGTATGTAATGACGACGACTGAGGTGTTGTACTTTGAACAATTTTCTTTCAAGACGATGTCATTGTTTTGTAATTTGATGACGTCATTACACTGAAAATTGTGATTAAAGGCAAGGTATCAAAACCAGCCGATTATAGGTTTTATGTCTGCGGGACGTATTTTTCCCAAGTTGCCAGAAATGGCATAGCGACCTCAGTCGTTACAAGGCCGCTTTTCCGTCTAGCAATGCAATAGATGTTCACACGGCCACGTTAGTTGAGTGGGCATTGACTTTCCCCCCGTTATATCTATACATTGTTGTTGTTTTTTTGTCTTACCATTTCCGTGGATGACCCGTGGCCGAGTGGTTACAGAAACGGTTTCGCATGCACGCTCAATATAACTTCAAGGTGCCTATATCACATTCTTTTCTTTGTCGATCACAGATGACTGTCATCTGATGACCACAAGCGTATCACCTAACTCGTCCTCAATGTGACGAGTTTTCATGTCTCGTTTGTTGTTGTTGTTTTTTTGCGCTTTTCTTCTTCGGCGTGTGTGTGGGGGGCTGTTCAAAATAAGTTTTGGGAGAATTAGCGAAACTTCGCAATTTCTAAACTTCCTTAATTTCTATCCGATTTGGATCAAATTTTCACTGTTGTGCATATAAGACTTAACTCTTTCTTGTCAGACAAACTTTGACTGGTCCTGAATTACCCTTTAAACTATATACCTTTAAACATCGGCAAGGAAGAAGGACGAAGGTGAGGAGGGAATTGACAGACAGGGTACTACACGGTGTAAGGCGGGTGGGGGTCGGACGTTTCCTCCTATCATGGGTAAAAGCTAGTGAAAACGCCTTTGGGATGCCTATTTTTCCTGTCTGGCTGTATTCTGTACATACTTCTTTTTCGCCCCTTGTCTCTGTTTATCCACACATATCTGTCAGTGGTCGGACTCATTAGAGTACATAACACACATACGGACAATAACCTTTCGTCTCTCCCTCTGTCTGTCTGCATCTCCCTATTTCAGTAAGTAAACCCTTCAAGCTGATAAGATGCAATGTACAGGCAGCAGCAGCAAAGTAAAGTCGGCGCATCAATCAGCCAATCTCCTCACCACACATCATACCAATATACACAAGCACAAGCTCAATGAGTTCGCCTTGAGCATGTTGCGCTCTTGAATGCGATGGCTGGTGGCAAAAAGGACTTGAGAGTTCTCCCCCTCCTCCTTGCTATACAATCCTGATGACCCTCTCCACCAGTACCTGCGGGTCATTACAAACCCCCCATGAGAGAAGAGTGCCTGATCCTCCTGCTATCATTGTTCTATTTTCTTAGCCCATTTCCCGCTTATTTCGGCGCTGTTAGGGCAAGTGAGAACTGAAGTTCTGTCCAATAGCATTTAGCAGTCTATTCAAAGGGGGCTTACAGTTTTTACACGTAAATGGTTGAATAGGCATCGGATGCGAAAGTAAATGAAATGGAAAATAAATAACGATGCTGATGAGATAACCACTAAAGACACGGTCACTCCTGACGACGTGACAATCACGTGATAATCACAGTGGACACGCAGACGTCATGGCATGAATTAATTTCACCTTAGAGATAATTTCTCTTTTCAAAGGCCCTGCTGTCAGCGGTGAGAAACTAATGTCAGATTGGTGAATTAATACCAGAGCTAAACAGTAGGCCTACATGTACTATCATTCATACTGGACTTACCTGAAAAAAAGGCCTACGTTTGATGAGAATTGATACAACCTCTCGAACAGTGAAATTCTACATTAAGTCGATTTGAATTTGCACAGGGTAAATATGCCAGCTGAATTGGAATGTTAGGCCTACACTGCATTGCATCTACCATGCATCTACACTCGTGCTGCATAATGGTCGTTGTCAGGGCCCGGATAGTATACGGCTTGAGTAGAATAGCAGAGACACTAGTTATTGACCAGTACCGTGTTAGATGCCATTCATTATGGGACTCGAAGATTATTTCATGCTGGAAAACGGCCTTTGTTTTGTTACGCACGGAAAACAATTCGATACCGCGCTGATAGAGAGAAGGGCTGGGGGTGGGGGAGAGAAGGGAGAAAACAGAGGGAGGGGGGGTCCGAAGAAAAGGGAGGACACGAAGGAGTTTTTCAATGTCACTTACCTATACGCTAACTGAATAAAGCATAATGAGGGGGCCTGTAAAATAACAATGTTATATATCGAGCGCAAATTACAATGTAGTCTTTAAACGCTGGTCTTGTTCGGTCCTAACTAACAATTTCATTGAAACAATGGTCACTAGAATATTTTTATGAGTAGCAGATGTGTATATGTGTAACGAAAGTTGTCTAAGGAGTAACATGAAAACGTCACGGCTGATAGATATCTCAGGGAAAGTACAGGGTATCGGCCTAGGGAGAATGGGAAGAGAGAAAGACACAAGGGACGAGGATATAAGAAAAACAGAGTGACAGAACTAGGGAAATCAGACTGAAAACCGGCTAAATTATCCATCTATTGCTCCGTTGTTAAGCGTAACCATGTAGACCAGTAAGCTCCGCAGCAGAAATAATCCCATACGATCGCATCTTTCGTGAGCCAGTTAAATCCCCTTGTCGTGTTTCCACCTGCGAAATAATCGAGTCGACAGGTGCGGATGTGTTTGTACAGAGGGCTGTGATTTGCAGGCAGACATGAAGCGCGGGTCGAAGTCGCCTGCATAAACTCCCGACATCTCCGCGGTCACGACCGACGAACACGACCTACGGAGCAGTCTCGAATAGAATACTACTAGTGCACCGTGATGCGATACTTCGTCGCCATGGAAGACCTGGGCATGGTTAGCTATTAACTAGTCTTGAACCAATGCTGGGACGCAATATTGGAGTGCATATAGGCCTACCTGTGAGTGTTGCTAATACTAACATTTTGTATATTCCAATGGACCATCCGAGTTGGAGAGGGATATCATTAAACTTCCCTTTCGAGGGATCAGGAGACTATAGCTGTTACATCAAGGATTACCAAACAATTTTTAAATGAGCGTGTATAAACCCTCCTCCCCGCCCCTAACCCCCGAAAAAAAATTGTAAAAACTCAAAATTTGATGAGTCACGTAGGTTTGGAAGATCTACGACTGACGAGATGATTAAAGTATGGGTCACGAACTCAAGTTCGTCACTCCCCATAAACTGTGAGCTCTCTTAAAATGTTTAAGAAGGACATTTAATCATGTCGTATATCGACAATGACCTTATGAACCGTTTTCTCGTGTCATCCACGTTCAGATTACACACTCGATGCGCACTGAATAAAACGCAGAAACGTCCAGACATGAGAATAAATTTCTCTTCGACGAAAACTGTTTCGGAGGCCATAGCTCGTCAGGTCTTACTACAGTATGAAATACATTGACTGTTCCAGACAATTGCTTTTTATCACTGCTTCTCTTCAAAGAGCCGAATAAGAGAGTTCAGTGTTTGGTCACTCTTATGTAGGGCCTACTCATGTCTTGGGAGACATTTCGTTAGACTCGACCTCAAATAGGATAAGCATGTTGTTGCTGTCCGAGGTCAACTCATCTGAACTACAAATTCTAGCCAAACTTCAGGTCTCTACGGACAGTATCACGAGTTCACAGGGAAACTAGTCGTTAGCTGATGAGTACAAACGGCGTTAAGGTGGAAAGCAAATGTCATGCAACGCTAGCAGCCTATAAAATAAGAGCCAAGTGAAAACCTTTATGAATGATAAAAAAAAACTTTTCTAAAAATGAATCAATTCTCATTTGAGATACGCTGATAACATTATTGTAATATTCTAGACTAGCTTGCCAATGGTTTCCCATGCCACTCCCCGAATGTAAATTCGACGATGATATCCACTTTTACATTCAACTGAAAATGGCAAACGAAAAAAAAAAACTAGTCGAGATTGCAGTGGATCACGAGAGAAATCAATACCTGAATTTCTGATAATGATCAATATCATCAATATTGCTTGAAATTTATACACGAATCTATAAAGATTCAACATCAACAATTTTCCTCAACTTTTCTGTTTCAATGTCTACGAAACTGTCCATTTCGCTCGTTACTTTTACTCAATTCTTTTTTTTATCAAAAGAATCAGCTTTAAATGGGATCCAAGTTTTCGTAATTTTATTGTAATTGTTCTTCTTATTCTTCTCCTTCAACCTTTTTTCTGCTCTGACAATGCAGTGGAAGAACAGCTATCATTTCTATCTCACTTGAATGATCGACCAGACGATTGGAATTGATGAGGTGCTGGGGTAACAGCTATAGTTAAAGACAAATAAGTAGCAACTTGAGGGTGGTTGATAAGCACCGAATGGGTAATCTGTACATTTCTAAGAGCACATATACGACTTCGTCGTCGTTAAGTTGGAACTTTACGAGGGCATAAAGTGCACATCAACCATCTACTGCACTTGTTCAACGTGTTGCAAATTGCTAACTACCGTCCGGTATCAAATCTCTATGGGTCTGCGAGTAAATAGATGCTTCATTCAGTCGACAGACTTAATAAAATAGGCTCTTGCAAGGTCTAACCAAACGGTCAATTCGAATCAAGTATTAATTCAAAATGAAAGAATATAAAGGCAATTTGGTTTGGGTGCGGTGTTTTCACTTGCAGCAGATAATTCACAGATGGACAGAGATGAGTATTGATTTAAAAAAAAAAAAAAAGAAGCGAAAAAGGACAATAATGTCAGGTACACGCAGTTCATCAGGAAAATAATGCAAGTGACCGTTTATCCAATACGCTCATCACACTTCACATAATTTGATTATCAATTCATTTATATTTACAAAAACCAAAAACAGGGACATTCTGCCCCGTTCGCCGATATCCACCACACCTGTTTTTCAAGGATGTCATGTGTATGTGCATGCTGAATGACAATTAGCGTGATTACTATATCAAGAGTCTCTCTCGCAGTCTTTCTTCTCCTGATATGTCAGAGGGTGGCGGTTAATTTATCTATCCTCTAGTTAACTCCATCCAAGAAACAGGTTCGTACGTTCTCCGCAAAAA
Source organism: Diadema antillarum (assembly GCF_040938485.1). Lineage (NCBI taxonomy): Eukaryota > Metazoa > Echinodermata > Echinoidea > Diadematoida > Diadematidae > Diadema > Diadema antillarum. Next base: position 66,321 of record NW_027272124.1, on the reverse strand, counting down.
TGATGCCAACAATACAATGCACTTTCGACAAGTCTTGCATTTGAAGACTTGTGGGAGAAAAAAAAAGTAAAATCAGAAACAAATCCATTGTTTCAAAATGCAACGAGACACAAGTCTAACCGTTGTTTGATGACAGTTACCGCAACCTGTTGCTGCAAGAATGAATGCACGACCTTGAATTGACTGTCCATCAAAGCCAAATTCAATTGTCATGTTTACTTGAGCGTGTAAACAAAGAGCGTTCCGTTGCTACCGAGGCGTGGCTGCGTGACCTGAAAATGGCAAATTTTGCTTGGCCTTAATCATTTCTTTCCATCATAGCCTCTTTCAGGCTTGAATTGAAGTCGTGTAAATGGGAAAGAAATATATATAGACATATTCAAGTTCGTGACCATTTGACCGAGCGATTTTTGACGCCATACAACAATGGTATTGAGAGTCAAAGGGGAACGGCAAGCTTCCACTTCAGTAACTGTTGTAATGCCATATTTTCGATTGCGCTATGGTTTCTCATAAGAGGAATGACCTTTTGAGCAGGTCATCAGATCATTATAGACCGTTGTTCTACCGTGTCGACAGAAAGTGAATTTCGTTGCATCATAGAAGTTATCGTCATCGTCATGTGAAAATAAATGAACAAAGGGAATCGATTTTCATTGACCAATCTACAAGAGTGACAATTTTAGCGGATGAGATGAGTGAGAAAATTTCATTATCATCTGTTTTGCAAATTCTACTAAAGGCATAAGATGACGAAGAACAAAAAGACAAGAGGTGACAAATGGTCATTTGCTATCACAGATGGATTGTATTTGCTTATGAAGAGCTAAGACGAATTTGGCTGCAAAAGATGTGGGATGGTGACATGATAATCATAAAGACAATCGTTCGGTCTGTCAAGCTGTTGACTCTTAACTGTTTGAAATAAACAATGGTTTGTAAACAATTCTTATTTCCAAACGTTTCGATGATATATCCATGGACATCAACATCATAATAATCGTGGCGTATAAATACCACAAACAAAAACATTCGAAGATTAGAGTAGGTTAATAAACGCACTCGAATGCAGGCACATACGGAAAATAGTTCTGACAGCGTGCATTCACAAACGCATGTCAGTCGACACCCGAACGGTCCATTTAACTGGTTACATTATAATTTCCTAATCACCAATACACCCCTCGATGGATCTGCGGGGTTGGCCTCACGCATTACACACACACACACACACACACACACACACACACACACACACACACACACACATTATTAAAAAAAAAAACTGTTGGCAAGCATGTTGGCAACCCGCCGACTCACTCAACCCACCGTTTCCTTCATTCGGAAATTGATCTCAATTAAGGTGAATGAGGTTGCGGCGCAAATAATTCTGGAACTGGGAGAATCAAACTAGGCGCAAAACCGGTGCGATGCGGAGGTTGTCCGTGAGATGAAAGTGGGTTATAAAGAAAACGTATTTTGCTTCGCTACCTCTAGCTGCTAGGGAAGATGCCGTAAGAAATAAAGTAGAAATACTGATTTTATACAATGATGAAAGCGCGAGAAGTCAGGAATATTCTTAATAGCTCTATCTTTATAACTAAACGAAATAATCACATTTGACTGATTTCTGAGGGGGAATGTTTGCCGTCAATAATTTAAGATTTATCTCCATTTAGTACTCATCATGGCTTTGCAATTGTTTTCTACTTAATTTATTTTATTCTTTATCTCTCCTTCATTGTATTTTCCAACGTCTAGAAGTAAACTCTCATTTTGTACATAAGGACATTATCGGTGACTATTAACGTACATGCCGTTTTCACAAATTTATGAGAATTTGTCTTCTTCGCACGTTTCTTGATCTATACATGCACAGTATGGCTACAGCTTACTTTCATCCAGACCATACAGACGAATATAAATTGATTGTATTTTCGTTCTTGACTTCCGAATTAGAATACAATTCAATACAATGCCGTGTTGTGAAGACCTATTCTATGGCGGTTGCAACACAATGCACTGACAACAAGGAATAGAGGAAGGGGGTGATGTTACATGATATTACCTTCGCTGGATGTCATGCTGTTTACGCGAGATAACTGAATGAGTTTCTAGTTACAAAATTCCTATTCAAACGAGGTCAATGATAATCATGTCGAAAGGCGACAAAAAGTAATCAGGCAGTTACGTAATGAGTAATCACATGCGCTCGGTCGGTTATTTTGACAGGATAGAAATTGTAATAATAATGATAATAATGAAAACAAAAAACGGAATGCGAACTCTCCGCAGAAATAAGCGCAACATACAAAGCCGAGCCATAATAGGCGTGTCTCAGTTGATGATATTGGGCCTACTTATGATATCATAATAGGCTCACTTATCACACAAAATCCTGGAATAAAACAAGACTTCTTCGATTTATTAAGCTATTGTTCGTCTCGAGCTACTCTATTTTGAGCAAGATACGGTAACTCCAGTCCATATCATGCGGTATTCTTGACAAGGAATGAATAGCAACACACCGTAAAGCAAAAAAAAAAAAAGATATCCTTTGTTTATGATGTGTTAAAGCGTCCAGCTATCCTAAAATCGTTTCCCCTTTCATTTTGCAAGTATTTCAACTATTCTCTCTCTCAGATTGTTAACGAACCGACTCAAACACCCTACGTTATCTATTACCCACACGTCTTGGCAAAAAGAAAACATTTACCAGTGTTGACGAATCGATAAAAATTTTTCAAAATATATATCCATTGCGGATACAGATTTTTTTTTTCTTCAATGAAAATCTCAGTATGTGTTTTGATAAAAAATTAGGCTCCTTTACGTGGTATTTTTATTCATATCGAATCATTTGTGAACTGTTCTTCTAGCTTGAAAATAATTATTATCGATAATAATGATAGTGATGATAATAATAATACATTACTTCGGGTTTTTCAACAACAAGAAAATGATGATAAATTCCGTTATTTGGTACATTAATTACCAGTCGGATCCGCGATGTGACTCTGTAAGAACATGGTAAGCGAAAGGGTCGAGCAAGGCGTAAATGAATTTTGTTTACAAACTTTCAGCACCATTTCTGCGGGTTGTAATCGTGCTGTTTTCGTTGTTACCGTTCGCGAACACGACACTCGAGTTAAAAAGAGGGGTGGGGTGGGTAGCGACGAAGAGCGGCGAATGGGCTGTAATGGTATGATGACAACTGAAGGTGACTGTAACTCAATGCCGCACCACACAAAACATTCATTATAGCAACTGCATCCAGTGAAAAGGTTACAACGTGTTAGAATTGTAAGCGGGGTAATTTAGCGACCTGGCTCTATTCTCCAGCTTGCTTTTTACAAGGAGAGCAGCGAGAGAGTCGTCTGGCAAACGGCATCTCGCTGAAACACCTCAGCATTAACTGGGCGATCCCATTACAAGTTCTGCATGAAATATTTGCACAGAAGCGACAACGTATACGTTTTGGCATTGGCATGCTGGGTATGATTATAGACGGACTGTTGGCTTCTCTTGGCGCTCGTACATCTGCTAAGTTCTAGATCCAATCCACCTCAATACAAAACGAAACAGCTATGAAAATTTGTGACCTATCACTACTATGTTTTTTTTATGTTGATTAATGTTTCCATACATTTAAGATGTAGATCTTTTGTTTCCCATCAATGTCATAATAATGTAACTTGAAAATTCATTATCGTCTTATTTGCTTTTATGGTCTAAAAAAGAGGACAATTTAATTGTTTAAAACATAATAAGATAAAGTTGATGATCTTTAATCGATGGTGAAGGTCACTGTTGGTACTGTTTGGTTCCAGACCAATATTGTTGTCAATTTATCGCAAGCATCATGCCAGGGCATCCCATAATATGAGATGACCATCTCACGGGCGTCTCATCATTTTGCGTGTGAATTTACTTCAGCATTTAATTACACTGCTGGCATATGATATTAATTTTGGTAAAACTCAGATGACATTTTGCGTAACAAGGTGCAACAACACAAAGTAATAGACATAATTCTAATTCAAAATCATGTCAATCAGTCAGCATAAATGCTTACCAGCACAACAAATTACAAACACGTCACGGGCAATGTATGCAAGATTTAAAAAAAAGTTCAACTTACTTTGCAAAGCACAGGTCAGCACACACGATGAGGATAACAGAGAGAATAGTCCACGGTAACATGGTGTTTCTCTTGGTTGATACGCACAGGGCACGTATTTTAGTCAATAGAAGGCACGGGGAATTCTGGCTGGCGATGGCTGGTCGACTCCTCCTGCTACAACGAGCCTCCAAGGACACTTCCCTCTAGTGATGTGATGATGTTCCGGTGGTTCTCACAAAGATATGAGCATCAATTCACTTTGGATCCCTTGTGTTCACCAGTTATTAATATTCCTTTTGGCAGTGAATTACACCAATACTGCAGCACCTGTTGGTCCCAACAACAAAAAATGCGTGAACAAGTACATATCAAGCCCAAGATCGAGATGGGAAAGAACTTTCGAGCAGACCGTTCTTGAGAGTCGACCTTGGAGTTGTGTTGGACATTAAAGTGTCGAAGAACTGAAATACGTCTGGGATTGCCTTCTCGGCCTTTATTCACTAAACCGCGGAATGTGTCGTAACAGATGACTCAGAATAAAAACATGAGAATGCCTGAAGTATACCCTCTGGCGGCAATACAATGCGTCATTACGGAGACAATAATAGAAGAAAATCAGAGTGGGACATTTACCACGCAGGTCCCAACCCCAATGATTGCTGCAAGCCTACACGGGAACTCCGGGCCGCCTACACCGCTCCGCCTCGTTGTTGCCCCGCTACCACGTTTCTGCGTATCCCAAAAGCAATCGCGACTTCTCCCAATAGGTGAGCTAATCGGCGAACTATCATTTACTCCTCCTGTTCGGTGAGCATCAAAGCCCGAACTGATTAGAATCGGCTATCCGCGGACTAGTCCCGGTGGCCTGTTGACAGAAGAACAGATAGTAATCGAGTGCATGCCGACACTCGTTTCATTCATAAATGATCGCGCGGGCGCATCTGTGTAGTCTGCACCGGACATGCGAACTCGCCTCTCCGATGCACGCACTGCACTCCGGACAGACTCCAGTCGAATGATCACGGCCCTCTGGAGGCGAGCGGTGTATAACAAAGGGAAAAGCGGACGTACGATCTTGTTCGCCGCACCTATTCTTGACTTTACCTCCGATCGATCCAGTTAATACAGCCATTATCGGAGCTCGCCTGTTATCCCGTCTTCATTAAACATGCCTTTTCATCAGCCAGATCCTTTGTTTAGCCGCTCCTTGACTGAGCAAACCGCATTCAAGCTCAAAATGGCCCGAGCTTTCAACAAGAGGTGATAGGCCTGTTAATGCCCGGTGAACTAAAAAAATCGACCCTTTGCTGTTTCCCAAGCTTTCACGGAGGTTATTTCGTTGCTCTTCATTAAATGTGTACTACATTTTAACACGGAGATATCGATTTGGCGATACAAAAGAGGTGAGCACGTGTTCCTGTTGTGATAAACAGAATACCATTAGATTGTTTGCGTTTGTTTTTTTTTTGACACAATCTCTCACAAGAAAATAAAGAGTGATCTACATTAGAGTAAAATTGTTATGGGTCAGTTACATACAATCAAGGCAACAGAGCACTGGACGATACGAATATTTGATTATGATTACAAAATAATATAAGCGTCAGCCAAAAGCATACTGCATCGTTTTCTATGGACCACGAAATATCAGCCAGCTTCGTCACCTGACCCTGACGTCACAATCGCAACAAACCCACAGGTGCCTCAGTGCGAAGGAAATCATGTCGCCAATGATTTTGTACAAAAAACTCCCCCCCCCCAAAAAAAAAAAAAAATAAATAAATAAATAAATACTTGGATAGACTTATGATATAATTGGTGAAATACAATGTATCTACAGAAAGTAAAATAATAAAAAGTGTTACGCAAACACCATCAGCCACGTGACTTCCATGACTGAACGGATACCAGGTCACCTATACATCACAGACATTCAGGTGGTCAATGTATACTTTGCCTAAAATGTGCGCGAGTTCCTCCAAACTATCATTGATCTGATGGGTTTTTTCCCCTCGTATGTTTGTAGTATGTATGTAGATAGATGGATAAATAGATACATAGATAGGTATAAGTAGATAGATAGATAGATATAAGATAGATAGATCACGGAGCTAGCTCATGGATAGATATATTAGATAGATAGATAGATAGATAGATAGATAGATAGATAGATAGATAGATAGATAGATAATCATTAATAGAAATAATACAGATATGTAGAGAGAGATGTATATTAGGCTGATGGATAAACAGACAAATCAACAGAGATATCTAGCATTATGTGTGAGAGAAAAACGAGCCATATTTATCATGGAAAGGTCATCACCTTTATTCGAAACTGGTGGAAACGGCATTCCAGGATGACCCACTTGTCAAGTTTGCAAACACACAAACAAGGAAACAAACAAACACGGGAGGAATACTTGTGGACAAGGCCCGACAGTGGGCGACTTAAATTCCACCGCAGAGCACGCCGCGTGGGGGCGGATGTCTGGCACGAAGGATCCATGCGGTGTCTACAGACGAAACCCTGGCGTTTTTCTTGCTTTGTGTCCTCCAACAGGAATAATCTTTTAATACGATAGAGAGCACATAACTTGGTATTACTCATTGTAGGTAAACATTTTGACCTGGTCTTCTGTTTTGGAGATCCATTACCGGAATTTGAAGCCAAGCTCATACTGTACCCATTGTTTTATCATCTTTGAATTCATTAAAGGCACTACACTGACCAGTTATGATGAAATGTCAGTTTGTTCATAGAAAAGAAAAGCATCTCCATTATTCAGCTTTTATGTCTTTAAAAAAAAAAAGTTTGTTTGTTTGGTGATCCGTTCTTTGTTACAACAGCATGTTTCTCTATATAGCGACTATAGAAACCATAAAAACTTATGAGGGATATATTACACTCTCGACTGCATAATAATCATTCAAATCAGTTTGATAATACCAAGTGAGCAAGTTCACAAGATATAAGATTCATGAAAAATTACAAAATTGTAATATCAAAAATCATTATTGCCGTTATCCTATATAATATTATTATTGTTGTTATTATTACTACCAGCATTATTTCAAACAACATCCTTATTACATCATCACCTCTTATGACATTGCTACAATTGAACAACATAATGCAAACAAAATTCAATAATCCTATGTGGACCCCCCCCCCACACACACACACATACAAGCACACGCACCTGCCCATACCAAAAAAAAAAAAAAAAAACCCAGAAGCGAAACAAAGCAAATCAAAAACCCTGTACAGAGTACGTTGACACCGCTCACTTATAATACTTGTAATTCCACTCGACAGGAAGTTTAGAGGAAGATACTGAACAGACAGGGAAATGCGTCTATAAAAGATATTTTCAGAGAGCGAAACAACTCAAACATGACAGGAGCATTTAAATAGTCTTCAGTACAGCGTGTCCTTGCGGATTGTAGAACAAGTTATCTTTGTGACGTCATCAATTAAGATTTGTCTTTCCTACTACCGGTTTAGGTTTACAGTGTTAGCTCTTGTGCGCCGCTGAAAAGAAAGGTCTTCCACCTTCGCGAAAAGACTTGTCATTGAATTGTTATAATCTAAGCAATGCGCCATGACTCATTCTGCATTCATGAGAAAGAGAGAAAAGAAGAGAGATATATACAGTGTGAGAGAAATCGACATATCAACCTAAGTGTGTCATCAATTGTGACCCACGTGTTGACTGCACACACCTGTAAGATTGTTCTGCAGGGCCATTGCAGGACGCCGGTCCATGTACTAGTATAGTTGTTTGCTTCTCGGAAGATGAACCATTAACATAAACAAACACTGGCAACTTGCCGCATACGATATAGGTGTTTCCTTCCCGTTACATGTTAGCCTGGTTGTAAGACGTTTCATACATATATTTGTGGTTTCCTCACTAATTCAAACCCTCTCATGATCCTGTGGTTGTCCATATAACTGTCAGGCACGGCACAGACATGGACTCCGATGATTTTAGAGTACAATCGTTAGTATGAATCTTTACCAATGGATTGGAAATAAAAGCCGTTTCACGTTTATGTCTGAATGTAAATAAATCATTAAAAAAAAACCGACTCCCCTATCAGGGACCTTTGGAAGGGTGAAGGTTAATTATGTTTTCTTAAAACAGTATGATACTGGCCAAAGTTATCAATAACTCACAACTCTCCCTCGGGTTAACACTTAGGTGTAAACAATCGCTTTTTTATTTTCAATAGCTGGCTTATTTTATCCATACTTCCTCTTTGCAAAGTGGTCATGCTACACGTACGAATCTTCTTCAATATTTATGTATGTAGATATTCTTCTTGATTTTATATAAAAAAGGGAGAAATTTTGCGACAATTTAGGTGCAAGTGACCTCCTCCGTGACATCACCACCTCATGTAATTTTCATATACCCCCGTTCACATACGCCCAAAATCACTTCCCCCGACATACACTAAAAACTATATGGAATTTCTTTAATTTTCTGATGTTGGATTTAAGTCCAAATTTACCTGTTCTACTTGTTTGGATTTCTTTTTGTTTCCTGAAGGTTGATTATAGTTTATAACATTTGTCGTTCCCTTCTCAGGAATGCCAAATTAAACTTATCTGAAGTGACAGAGACATAAGTAACTCAATTCAACCCTCTTCAAATAACACATGTAATTTGCTGATAAAGGGAGATCAGAGATTCTGAAACAAAATGGACGTTAGTTTTCAGAATCCCCTCCACCGGTAAACCTCTGGACAGGCCTTGAAACAGGCCTCGGAAACTTTGGGGGGAAAATGCACAATGCAATGGTCGGCCTACAATTCATTACATAACAGAACAACATCGTGATAAGGCGAATAAGGCGAATGATGTTCTTTCGCGATTTAAACATGTTTCGTGATCTGCTTCAATGGTCGTGCTTTTAAGTTTCCCAGTCTGAAAATTCGTAAACATTCCATTCTGGACATGTGGTTTTACCTGTTTACTGTCTATATACAATAGTCATCCATACAAATGTTGCTTTTTCTGCAAACGTATAAAGCAAATTGGAATACCTTGTTTAGAGCTGACTCACCGAGAGTCACGGTATAGATATTCTGGGTAATGCATTCAAAATGGAAAACCGTAAAAGGCAGGATTAATTATTCAAGCATAAATCAACAATAATGGCTTCACCTCTCAATTTATCTGTGGAATATAAGTTACTCATGTTGTTGTTTAGTCCATGTGGACAATCTGTTTGTGTTTCGTTTCAGCATGGAGCTACTAACAGAGATTAGTAGCTCCATGGTTTCAGCAAGCCCCATATCCAGAACGGTGTAACTAAGAAGCAAAAACAAACAATAAGATTTAACAACTGTTTCTTATACCAACATTTTGATGAATGTCTCAGGAGCAAAATGCTGAAACCAACTAAAGCGAATACAATCAGGCGGAAGATTGATGTTTTTATTTCGTTCAAGTGCCACTCGACATTCTCTTGGTTGCAAATCGTACCACACTTGACTCCGGGCATGCGTGTCTCACCTCTAGACCACTCTAGTCTGACAACAACAACAAAGTTCCTCTTGTGCGTGTTGCTAGAATATCCAGTAGCTTTCATTACCTTTAAGTTGCGCCAACAATGCGTGGATCTAGTTAATGAACTCAGTAAATGTAGATGACCCGAAAAAGACGGATTATCCGTTACAAGGGGGAAAACTGTTACAGGTCAGATTAGCGAAAGCCTTGTGGAAAATGTTCACTGCGCTGTATATGAATTAGCGATTAGCAGGTAAGAAAAGTCCCCGTGTGGCGCCGGGCTAAACTTGCCGTGAAAGGGGTTTTGGCGCCGCGGGCGAGACTCCCATTGTAACCCAGTAAAAGACATTTTCACTAACTCCAGGCTCTTTAGCAGATTGAGAGATAGATGGATTGATAGAAAAGAGATAGATTGGATAGAGAGAAAGAGAGGGAAGAGGAAGAGAGAGGGGAGAAGAGGGAGAGGGATGGGAAGGGAAACACATTGTAAAGGTTCATGGTTTGGAATTCAGCGACGATAAATCGGATGTATTAAGGTATTAATCTCCTTGAATTAAAAAGGGCGGAGAGATCGTCAGCTGATGCTTTGGCGAAACGCGTCTCTCGTTCATCTTGTTCTCTGGCTTTCTTAAAGTCCTCGGAGTTCTCCATCCCACTTCTTCCCCCACATCCTTTCTTTTTATCTCCCTTTTCACTGGTGTCTTATTGTCCCACTATCTAGCTTTGATACAAATGAACTCTGGAATATCGATGAGATGAGGCTTTGCTATAACCTTAACCTCGTCTTCAATTATAGGCTTAAACCCTGGACAAAGAGGTTCTTCCGTTTTTGCCACTGCCAATGTACAGCCATCTGGGAGGGAGCTCAGCACATTCATGGAAATCACCATTGTAAAGTATTCTTCTGATATTACATCGTGAGAAAATTCAGTTGCATTCACACTAAAAAGCCATTGTTTTGGAATCTGTGAGGCATTCATTTCGTCCGAATATGATAATCCATTCATCTGCATGTACATACTCTTCTTTCCCTAGTGGTTATACACTTTAAAGCTATCTAAAGTTTGAAAACTTTGGGATGGTATCATACCCTTGGTTAGTCATAGATTTTCTCGTATTTTTCCTCTGTCTATCTTTTTTTTTCTTTTTTTTAGAGCCAAAAGTGTCGGGATCTGCAGCCCCCCCCCCCCACTCCTAGGTAAAGTTTAATGTTCTTTCAATGTTCTGCTAAAATTAGTTTTTGGCATTCCGTTCAGATGTATATGATGGAAACATAATGATTATATTTCGATGGTGTGAATCACCTTTAATCCGTCATCAACAATATGAAAGGTCTTGAAAGTTTCGGAATCGATTTAGAACAAGAAATACATTTGAGAGAAACGTGCTAAAATCGATAGGTCTTCAATTGTCAGATCTTTCAACGTATCAATCCTTATTTTCTTGAAGAAACAGCGAACAAGAGCCTACTGGTGGATGTATAACTGCGAAGCACACGGAAAAGCAGTGGTAAGACTGAGAGAATGGGATCATGTGGATTAAGGAGAGCTGAGAGGAGGTGGGTTCATTAGATGGGTAATTTAGTCGGGTTAACTCTATTAGATTAATGAAATTCCTGATCTCTTTGAGGCTAAAAAGGGTAACAGTAGATAGATAAAGGCAAGCATTTAGCCAACGGAGTGTCTATATGTACATTCAAAAAGAATCTAACCAGATACGTTCCAGCGGGAGATTATCTGGAAGCCGAATCAAGTAGCGTCACAACAAAGGACATTATAAAATGTTAACCATAGGCTAATGGAAGAAGCGAAACCCCAACAAAAATCCCCATTGTTCCACAGTTTCATGAGCTTTTTCCTAGGTGCATTAATACATCTTAGTTGATTGAACACCTTCAGGAAACATAATGAAAGTTAGAAATGACCACTCTATACCCTCAGTCGCATCCAAAGTGCATGAGTCTTTTCAGGAGGATCGCGTATGGTCTTCGTCATAAAAGGACAAAACTCTCATTTGCCATCTCAAGTGAATGGCCGCCTCAAGAATCACAAAATGATGCTTTGAATCTTTCTGAACCAAACAGATGCATGCTGGAACCATTACAACATTGATTCCACATACACACCGTGAAAGTCAAACTACAAAGTTAATCATATTTCTTTCTTGTGTGTGTATGTGGCCCTGAAAAGGGACTACCCACTCCCAACGTTTCGCAGGCATGTCCTTGTCGTTTTCAAGAGAGAATGGGATCTTGAAAACGGCAATAACAAGCCTGCCGAAACGTCGGTAGTGGGTATGAACTATAGGCCCTTTTCAGGACCAATATGCAACGTTCTACGCCACGAAAGTCTTCAAAGATTTCTAAGTTAGTAAGATTAGTAAGTTCCTGATGTGTGTACCATCATGACCACCGTGATCATAGTGAACTTTCTGGACTATCAACAAAGCAGGAAGTAACTTGATGTGATACTTCAGCAGTCTCAATTTCAAAATTCAAACCAAATCTATGTGTAACATGACATGAAATGACTTCCTGGAAAGAAAAAAGAAAAGTAAGATGATAAATTTGTTTAGTTGCATAACAACTCTAACTCTTTGCATGTCACATTAATTACCTCTTCATGGGTTTCTGTGGAAAATTGTGCACATTTGACCTCATTAGCACAAAAGAGTTAACAGATGTTTTGTTAATCGTACGTATTGGTAAGATGGGACAAAGCTCCGATATGAAATGAGGGTATCTTAATTTTATATTCCTCTGTCTGTCTGCCCTCATTTCGCCGTCTTAAAATTGCTGAGAGTTAAATACACTCTTTATATCCTAATAATTCTAAAATTAGTTGGTAATTATCAGCATACAAAATATGATGCACAGGACAGAGTGGATCGGTGTAAATTGGATGCGCGAGTTAAACTTTTGAACTGTTTAACCCACGAGCGCAGCGAGTGCTGTTTCCAAAGTTAAACGAGAGCATCCAATTCTCACTGAGCCACTAAATAGGCATGTGCATCATTCGCTTTATAAAATGGGCCTGTAAATTCATGAAATTCAACCTTTTTCCCCATCATGTGTCCGTTACACCTACAATACTACACAAGGTCTGGTCATGCGTTCGGATTTTACAGGACACATGGATCAGTAGAAATAAATGCATGGTAATTGACCAATCAGATTGAGAGATCAGAGATTCTAAAAGCCCATTTTATAACATCGCATAACACAGAATGAATAACATCATCAAACATGTCAAACGAGGTATATGGGGAGGGGGTCTTTGTATGTATAATAGGAGGTTGTGTGACAAAGGAAGAGTAAAACGAGAAATAGTTTGCATTAGATTTTTTCTCTAAGATTAATGATTATGCCTGGGGAATAATATCTTTGAGAAAAGAGGAGATAATTCTGATAATTTGTGGTTATTTTCAGTGCGGTGCGATAGAGATTATGCAAACCCTTCTGACCTTTCTAACAAAGATTATTGAGATCAGGAATAATACAGGAAGATTTCTCAAACTCAAAAAAAAAAGGGGAAAAAAGGAAGAAGAGCCATTTCCCAGCGGAGTGTCCGTGACATAGGTCAAATAATATATCCTATTATTCACAGTTGTATGCAAAGAACACAAAGAAAGAAGACTGATTACAAGAATTGAGAGTTAATGGTTTATCTAATTACAGGTAGAATCCTCTCTAATTTCCCCTGATGATAAGGTAATTTGAACGTCATCGCATTTCGACTTGTAAATAATCGTGCAATTTGTTCATCACGACCTTGATGATGCAGAAAGTGTAGAAATTTTACAATAGGTATAATCAACCCACAGGGGAGAAACATGAATGGTGATCAGAAAAATGGACGAGTTAATTCCGAGTCAAGGTTTGCGTGTTATCAAACTATGTTGGGTTCTGCAATATGTAAAGTTATGTCGTATCCTACATTAAACTCATCATGGGAGGGGGGGGGGGGGGTGCAGTGCTCTACCTAAGACAAGAAGTCACGTAGGCTCCATCAGCCATTATATATACCCGCATCCATCCATCGTCTAATACATTTATCATTATCCATCATAGTCGGGTTTTTTTCTTTTTAGATATAATAATTTATAGTTGAGCTTTCTTTTTTTTCGAATCAGAAAGGTCGCTTCATCAAACAAAGGTGATACACAAACTCTGTCCTGTCGGGCTATACGGACTTTCTCTTCTATCAGGTCTACCAAATCACTGTGGCATCATTGTGAAACAACGATGTATGATTGGGTTATAGACTTGAGACTCGTATGGATATTTGTCGTGTGATTAACAATTGGTGTATTGCCTTCCAAATTGGTTACAACAATACAATGATACGGAATGAGATAACAAAGCGTGGATTTTTGACAAGCTCATATTTCAACAAGTTAATGTCATGTTTTCTTATAATATTATGCAAGAGAGTGAAAGATTGTAGTCTGTGATTGGGATCACAACATTTACATTGAAATACCACTCACTGATGAAGTTGACCATGATAAACAATAACATCAACAAACAGACACGTTCTTTGCAAGTATCGGAGCGCTGAAGAGCACTGAAGAATGTTTTGATACTTTAAAGTGCACGTATACATTAGTGTCAGTCGCATATAACCGTGTAATATCTATAGATGATGAATGGCGGGGGAGGGAACGTACCGAATGTTCCACCCGAAGGGTTTGAAATGCTATTGAGGGAGGTTATAAGAGACGAAGTCAAGGGACTTATAGCCTCCCGAAATAGCATTTCAAACCCTGAGGATGGAACGTTTGGTACATGTTCCCGAAAACAAAAGTCATCATCTGTTATTTTACATGGGTTAGTCAAAATGCGTGAAAAATATGATCGCTCAATCGTTTGGCATCGTTTGTCATTTGTTACGTGAAAATGTTTTCCCATGGGAGAACATTACAAAAATGTCCTGCCATGGGCGAACATAACCAATGTGCCTCCATCACGTGACTGTGTTTAGCCAATCACTAACCGGTATTTGACTAAGCCATTTAATATAAAATTATGTTTTAATGTATTGAAAAGCAACAATAGTCCTAAGCGTTTAAAGCAATGACTTTGTAAAGTTATAGCAACTCGGCAATCATTCGTTTGATGAAATGGATATAAGCAATGAATTCTTCTTTATTTTACCTAAAAAGGAAATAAACAAACAAAGCAAGAGATTCAGTGACAATTTTTGGACATGTCAATAATATACTCATGAGGTGATCAGATCATCATCGCATTAAGCATATTTAGTTTGCATAATTTTAATTGGAACTAATAGCGTTGCTTCGTAAAACATACGAAACTTTGAAATACACACACACACACACACACACACACACACACACACACACACACACATATATATATATATATATATATATATATATATATATATATATATATTTGTATTTTAAGTCCCACTCTAACGAAATTCCCACCATTGAGTTTACTTGATTTCTCTATCCTCTATCTATATTCAATTTAGATCAATTTGCACGGACTGGTTTTGTACTTTTAAGACATTATTGTTTGTGAGACTTGTGTTTTTTTATACATGGGTCTGGCGCCTGCAGCTCGAGAAGAGATTTTCATAAAGGGCGGCACTCCTCTTCGAAAACATCATCAGCCTGAATAAATAATGTTGTTTCTCGGACAAAAGTGGAAAACACGACTTAAGCTAAGAACCGGTGGTTTTGGCAACACCTTGATCTTAATCCCAATCGACACCTTTGCGAGATTAGCGCACGGGAATGTGTGAAGCTGCCGATGAGTTTTTGGAGTAGGTTATTGTGTGCCTTTTTTCATGTGATCATCTGGGAAACAAAGTAAAAACGACAAACATCTCTTTTGTCGTGTCGCTGTGAAGTTGACACCTGGACAAGCTATTTCAAGTTTACATCATGCTTATTGGAACCTTCATTTATTTTACGAGATAACGCACACGTGCTATGAGCCTCTGTGGAAGATAGCTTACAGCTGAAACTGTTTAGTTTGCCTCATCCCATAAAGTCTGTGTATGTTGTTCTCTTTCCCAAAAGACTGAGAAACAGGAGAGGTGAAAAGGGTCAAAACCTTAACGGTATCCTTTTGAAGGGAATTTTCACATGTTTTCACCAAATAATTATCGCATGTAGCCACAAATATGCAAATTTTTAGGCAGATCACGTGATAGTGTCACAAACTCTTTAACTTTTGTTATTTTTTTGAAACAAAAGATCAGACATAACTCATGATTTGGTCTATAACCTAGCAACAACAACCCTCCACATAAATCATTTAAATTGTCATCACGAAATGCATAGGTTATACGATCATGACAACGATTTACTGCAAATGATATAGGATTTTCTTTTTGTTTCTTTCAAAACGGGGAACAACTGGTTTTACACAGTTTTGCATCAAGGTCAAAGTCAAACTTGTATCCCTCCATCTCATACATCTATTTTTCATTTGTGGTTACGACCACTACTACTGTTTTGCACAAACATGAGGAAACTTGGGGGATTCAGGAACTCTGTTACCGATGTTTGGTTTTTAAGGGCACCTAGCTATCATTCCTTTTGTTTTTATTTCACTCCACCTGTAAAACCAACTTAAAACACGTAGTGGAAAGTCAACTGGCTGGACGTAGGATATCCTTGTATATAAAACACTCATCTGTAAACAAGGACGAAAATAACTCTAATGATTTATACAAATACATTTAATACATTTATACAAATATATTTTACATTATGTAAAAAAGATAAACACCCGTAACGCTTTTCGGATATCATTGCGAAAGTATCTGTTATCAATTATAGTATAAATGATCCCCTATGAAAACATGTAAATATGTACATATAACAATTCTTATGTGAATATTGTAAATACGTTATATTATAATCTATATCATTGAAAGGACTGGCCTCGACTAGCCTGCACGCTATTGCCAGTTCTTTTTTGCCAAACTATATTTCAACTATTCATTGTTGTGACTTTGTTGACGATGTTTGTTTGTTTGGTAAATAAATTTAATTTCATTTCATTTCATTAATGTGTACATATATGTAAAGAAATGTGTATGTATGTATGTATATATATATATATACATATATATATATATATATATATATATATATATATATATATATAGTGTATATATATATATGCATATAATTATCATATATCATATATAGAATTAAACCCATCAGAATGGACGTCTGATCTAGAAAATACCAAAGGCAACGTTGCCCTTTCCAGCTTTACTTTGGGAGTGTCAGCTATAATAATGGCTATGTAATAGTGACCAAGTCCGGGTCAGTAAGGTGGATCTATCATTACCAGTAATCATTTTCTCTGTGTTTCGAGTTGCGGTTTATCTTTGCGAAACACAGACACAAGAACATACTTGTGTAGGCCCTGTATTCATCATATTATCACAGAGACTGCTTTAAACTCTGTCACCTGTGACTAAAAAGGGAACAAGCATAGTTGCACATGTTATAACTCGTGACAATTTGCAGCCTTGCTGCGATATGTAAGGTAATATAAATTATAGTATAGGTTTTCCCGGCCAATTTCGCACTTTTGTCAGTCCATTTGATAAAAGGTTCATTCAATTTAGCGAAAATCCTCGTCACTGCACATTCTGTCATTCAAAATTGCAAGTTGGTCGTTCAATTTAGCATTTCGATCAATGAAATTTGCACATGTGCCATTCGAATTCGTAAAACGAGAATTCAAATTGGCACGTGCTCTTCAGTCATTCAAATTCGCCAACACTGGCCGAAAGGGGTAATTCAGTCATTCAATTTCGCGTATGGGCAGTCAAATTCCTAACATGTTCATTGAAATTAACGTCATGTTATTTCTTTTTTGAAAAGGTGATAACATTAAGACTTTTTGTTTCATCCACTCACTGTTAAGCAGTAAAAGTAATTTTTACCATACATAACTCGGGTTTGTTGTTCTGTAGCGCCCCTTTTCTTTCATATATGTCATTTTAGGCCTACATGTACCAATACTACAGATTAAGTTCATCTTCTTACAGTCATAACAGCACAAGTTAGATACAGACGTATTTCTCAAGAAGACAGAAAAAGAATTATAGAAACATTTGATGATCATAACCTTGATTTCCAAGAACTGGCCGACACACTCGGAATAAAGCACTCAACGGCCAGATAAGTTGTGGCCACATGATGCACTAAATCTTCAGACTGGAAGAATCACTAGGCACATTGAAGAAAAAAAAAACTGTTGCCAAAATCTCTCAAATAAGTACGAAAATATGAAATGTAATGACGCTTGCAAAACAGTAACTGTGTTGACAAAAAAAAAGAAGAAAGAACCAAAGCATAAACATGCGTGCTAAATTGACTGCAAAAGATGTTAAATTGGATGCCCAAAAATGAATTTGAATGAACGAGTGCGGCATGTCCGTGATCACGTGACTATATCATTCTAAATTGAATGAACGAATAACGAAATGGTGCTAGTTTTACGAATTTCAATTGAAAAAGTGTTAATTAGAATGACGCTAAAGGTAATTTGAATGCTCCAAAATTAATTTGAATGAAGAGATCATAAAATTGAACTACCGAACATGTCATCTACGCTAAATTTTGCTAAATTGAATGCAGCAATTAGGAATTGGACTGACAAAAGTGCGAAATTGGCCGGGAAAACCTATAATAAGTTTTGTAAGAAAAGAACACGAAAGTGTATTGACTATTAGCGTAATGAATCATCATTAATTGTGCTTATCATGAGTTTGTACATGTTTTCATGACGAAAATATATCAACCACTCTGCAGCCTTCCAGTGGCAGTCAAGGCCAGCAGTAATACCGTGCCCACATACTTCTGGTTGGTAGACACGTTGGTTAAAGGCAGGACGATTATTGAAATTTCATTAAACCATGCAAGTAATCAGTTAATTGCTGCCTTCAATTCTTGGCTCGTAAATCCTGTGTGTTTGTCGCGTTTGTATATTCTTGAAATAGTCCTACACTTAGCCTTGGTTTTGAAATGAGTTATGTGTTTGCCTCTATAGTACACAAGGTAGTAAGGTGTGCTTTTAAGTATCGTTCACAAGCAATCTGTAATGTACAGGCTTTAACGTACCTTCGAAGCAGACAAACAGTTATATAGACAGAGGGATTAGTCAATCTAAAGCTTCCTTTTCTACCTGCCGTACTATGCGTGTCCATCTTTGCACACAAGTTATCCCTCTTCCATACAAGTGGTTTCAAACTTTAAAGGGAAATGCCGCCTATATCACACACTTTGGTCAGTCGGTTCGGACAGTTGAAGAGCTGTTCTCCATCAGCCATGTTCAGCCGGTAAGGTCACGAAAGCCGCACTGTTAAGAATGAGAAAAAAGGAGATCTTTCACGATTGCTGAAGCGATCAGCGCGCTAGTATAAGGGTAAGATTTAAGCCTTTTGTGGTGTCGTAGGAAGGCAATTGAGCATCACTGCAATAGAGCAAGGTCAGGCAATTAGATAACACAAATTGTTAGCACTGCTCTTTTTCATAATCCAGTTGTAATTGTGCGATTTCTCCCTCAAATTGGTGATGAGTCAGTTCTAAACTGTAATGGAACATGTCTTGTTGATAATTTTCATTGTTTTCTGTACATGTTTCTAAATTACACCTCTTTTTTTTTTTTTTTACAATACCCTGGTGTCTGAATTATTACCGTCATTATCTATAACCATCCTTTTGCATCTGAAAGAGTTACGATTTATAGTTTGAAAGCGTAAAATATTGTTACCATGGCAACGTGCGCGAAGTGTCCCTTCGGTAAGCCTATTTTTAGTAATTTACGAGGTTATTCATTTTCTACCTATCTTCCTATAGTCTTTTTGACAGTACTGTAGACTGCTGGGAGACAGGTGCCTGTCGGGTCACTGCCCTGAACATTGACAGATGATTTCAAAAAGGGATCACAAAAAATGAAGTTTGATATTACTTTGTTATCTTAGTTTCAGACGACTTTCCTATAATCAATACAATGTTGAAGACTATACTTTGTCAAAAAGCGAGAGCTGCGTGTGGATAATGAGAATGTCTTATTTTAGATGTCAACGACTAGGTCTGCATTATTCGCATATAATACGCCACAGAAGGACTCGGACACTCTGAAGAATAAAAACGGTGATGGTGGAGTTTGTAATGCTTTGTTTTTGTCTGCGTGCATGAGCATTTGTGTGCGTATGATTTGTTTTATGTTCCCTCTGTTTCTCCAAGCAATATGTCTTATCGTTTCGTTTGATTATTACTACAATGTACTGCTCATGAGGGGACTTCATTCTACAAGCTAGGCTTTTTAACAGTCCTCTCCATTTCCGACATTTTTCTTCTTTGTTACGATTCAATTACAGTTTGCCCATCCATTTCTTCATCTAAAAGTATGTTTTGTTTCATTGTTAAAAAAAAAATGGCCTGCCTTTAAATCTAATTTGAATATGCAAAAGTCTCATTGTACTTTACTTTGTTTATATGCAAATGTCATATTGTATACTTTCGTCGGAAATGAAATAAAATGAAATGAAAAAGTGAAATGACGATCGTATATAAGAGCGATGATGATAATGATGATGATGATGAAGATGATGATGGAGGAGAATTAAGATCATAATCATGAAGGAAGCGAAGAAGCAGTAGAATTAAAAAAAGAAAAGAAAATGCATCAAAAGGAGCAAAATGAGAGGAATACTAAGGATAAAAAAATAGATTGCTCCTCAAAGTTACAGAATACTGTATACTTTCTTTTTTCTACTATCATCAATCTTTGATAACTCAAACTTGACTGTCAATTAGATGTAAAGTATATCTTTCTGTAACGATTGTTTGCGATGTTGTTTGACAGGCAAATGAAAATCTCAAGGAAATAAAGAATAATCTCATTTATTAGGTCTTTTCACTGATCCTCTGATCCTTTCTTTTGTGTAGATAATATGACAGTTATGAGTTTTCCTCACGAAACTTTAAATTTCTCCGAGAAACTTATCAGATCGCGGTTTTTAACTAAAGGAAGAACCAACTACAAACGACATCGTGCAAAATAATAAGGTAGTTGGGAGATCGAGAGACTCCAGGTTTCATGAAATAATCGCGTTATTATACAAAGAGAAAAATACAAATGAAATAATGACAAGGATGGGACTTTCAGCAAAGTTTATTTCAGGGATTACCTATTAATTTCAAAAGTTCGCTCTGACCTGCGTGCTTACAGGCAACAGCTATGTACCCCTTGACGGAAACCATTTATCATCATTAAACAGGGATGCGAACATTTTGTCGACGCACGAAAACAAAATAAGGCAGACTGGCAGAGTGGCCTTAAAGGGGAATGAACCCCAAATATAGATCGAGTGAATGAAACAATATTAGGTAAACACATCGAGGAGGCTTGATGAAAATAGGACAATCCGTTCAAATGCTATGAGTTTGTACGGTTTCCGTGCCGCCATTGCTGGATGAGAAGACTATGACATCGTGACGTCACGCATGGACAACGACATCAAACTATAAAATAAAGAGAATTCTATATGTCTTAATTACTCTAGCATTACATACATACATCATGGCTCGACACTAACTTTTTTGTTTGGTGGCCCGATGGGGCCACCAATATCCTAAATTTCAAATTTTTGGTGGCCCGAGAGAAAAAATTGGTGTCCCGAAAAAAAAAACAATAAAAAAGTCCTGTTTTTTTAAGATTAGTCAAATATTTAAGTTTTATGATAGTAAGAATTAAAAGTTGGACATATCTACTCATAAATTAAACTTCAACAAACTTGCAACACTCACTCTCAGGCACTCATTCAGTTCTTTTCATCCATCCTTTAAACAAATTTAACTGCTAATTTCCGGCGCAAAAAGTTACGAATTTAAGTTGACATACTTTTCAAAAAATTGTGGTGGCCCGAGGCGGGCCGCCAAATTTGCCCTTTTTTGAAATTTGGTGGCCCGACTTTCATTTTCGGTGGCCCCGGGCCACCGGGCCACCGTTAGTGTCGAGCCCTGCATACATATCTATAACACTTGACTTATCTATTTCAGAAATCAAGGGAAATTTAGATTATTTCCTTTAACATAAATATGTCAATATCAAGAACAATTTGATGTGTACTTGTTACGAAAAAAGAAGAAGAAATTTTGTAGAATTCTCCGTCTATTTCCCTAACATCATTGTCCAAGCGTGAATCACTCACCCAGCAGTGGATGGCGGCAAAGTAACTTCAGGAATTCATAACTTTTGAACTGATTGTCAGATTTTCCTCAAACTTCATTGATGTGCATTCTATATTGCCGCATTTACATAATCCTTAAGCCTATAGCTATATATATAGTGGGTTTCATTTCCCTTTCATTGAAACATATAAAAATCGCATGCACAATCATAGCCTAAATAAAGCAGGTAACTTCACCCCACATCTCAAGGTCTGTATAAACATCACAGATATCATATATCTCTTTTAAAGTTCGATGTCCCATTTTCAAGCTTCCGTGAATATTCCTGATGACTGATGTACCTATACTCCACTGCAGCCGAGGTGCAGTCCCGTGTAATTGACAATGACATTTTTGCCATCCCCGTTTCCGATGGTTGTGTCTGTTGTTTGCCAGGATAAACATAGAATCCAATTAGCCGGTTGCCATGGCGAAAGATATACAAATATCAAACTGCAAGCAGGATCGACCTCTAGACTGTCTACACCACAGCGCACCGCAGCGAGGGTTTGAATCAAACGTTTGAGCGGATGTAATTAGCTGCACCGGATGAATCTCACCGATGATCATCACGACATTACTGGGATTAGGATGCACTTTTGTTGTTTTCATTGATTTTTTTTTAAAGTTGATTCATAGGTGATTGGAGAAGATGTGAAAGTCATGTGATATGTACAGCAGATGGCTTTGTAATTGATGTCATGAGCTCCAGGAATATTAAGAGGAACATGAGATGATCTCATCCACAGTTGCAATTGATATTTCTGCTCGTTGATTTTGAATAAAATCGGTTTTTTCCATCAGCACCGGCGTCGATTTGTTCGTTCGTTTCTTAGTTTGTTCGTATTCATTTCGCTTCTCTGATCAACTCAAAATGAATTACATGGTTGTGACAAATTTAAACAAAACATAACCAAGTGACAATGGAGCAAACTGCAGCCTATTTGAATTTTTCCCTGCATACGTAGTTGTTCGAAGGAGCCTCATATTGAGCCTCATATTGAGATCACAAGCAATTTTTACCAAGAATCATCAAGAGTGCCTGTATAATATGATATGATATAGACCATCCATCTAAATGTATCAATTTTCGTCAATAGATCACGACGTTTCATACGTTTCATCGCCACATGTATAGGTTTAAACAAAAAGCGAGTATCTTCACATTTGATTTTGATTTGATTTGATTTGATTTGATTTCTGAATTTCTTTTTCATACATGGATGAAATACAAAGTCAATTGAACGAACTAAATGAGCCCAGTATAATTTGAATCTGACAGTTAAAACAGATAAATGATTAATTCAAATGTCCAGCTTGTTTTCTAACACAATGCAAAACGAAAACAAACAGGCATTATTTTATGCATATATTTATGCAGATGTTATTGAATGATTGTATTTCTTAACCACATTGTTTGTCACTCCTAACCAAGAAATTGACATAAACAAATAAACAAACAAATATACAGACAAACAAATAAACGAACGAACAAACGAATGGACTTATTCATTTCGTCGACTCTTAATGTGCCTCCACATACCGCAACACAGTGATGAAATATCATATCGCGTGTCATATTATACAAACAAGGAAACAAACAAAGGAAAGAACGAACGAACGAACTAACGATCGAAAAAAACGAACAGACCTACTCATTTCGTCGACTGTGTTATAACGTGTGTGCGACACATACGCCTTATTTATAGATCCATACTTTTTTCCCTGCCCGTGATTTCATTTAAAATGGGCACCAGTATAGTCTACGTGTCATACAGGGTAAAAACATCCAGTTGATATTTTCGGATTAAATCATGGAAACACTGATTTTAGTGCTTCGAAGAACTATACGTACTCAGCGTGTGGTCAATTCGACAGAGGTCAAGGACGACATCAGTCTGACAGTTTTAACTCCCTGAGATTTGTCGTCATCACCCCTCCCTTTGTCATAACCCTTTTCCCACTCACTTGACTTTGAGAGAGTGGGAGCAGTCCCAAAAGTTAGCGTTGATCACGAATAATGAATTACGATAATCTTGATATCAGCACGCGGGCTTCCCGGGACCCCCACCGGGCTCTGATGAGTCCAGGGACAATGAACCGATGCGGGAAATGAACTGATGAAAAGAGATCCCGGTCTTCCGCTTACACCTAAACATGAATTAGTTTTTTTCTTTCTTTTTCTTTTCTTTTACAACGATTTGCTTCGCCCCTTGTCTTATTATCTCTTATCCCTTACATCTTGGCCATGGATTGTATTTTCCATGATCATGAGTCTTGACCTGGACTTCGTAGAAAAAGAGCTTCATTTTCATCTTATGATTTCCGTCACGAATCCATGGGGCAACTGATGATCTTAGCTTTCCTCAGCCTTCACAAGCTCTCTCTTTCTTCCAAAAGAAAAGACACACATACACACACACATACACACACACACACACACACACACATACACAAATGATCAGAAACAAATCAAAAAGGAAAGGCAGAAAATAAGAACCAACAAATAAATGTAGTTTTTTTTTCAGTTCAAAAAGAAAAAAAAAACATATAACAGGAATAAAAAATAGAAGCGAAAAAAAAATATATATAAACAAGGAAAACCAGAATGATCGATGAAGTGGACGATAATGATTGCCTAATTAGCACAATTGTGGGTTGTTTGGTCCATCAAAGTCGAACCTTAATGTACGCATTGTCTCAGACGCCAATTAACCACTAACTTGTTGTAGGCCTACTTTCGCGGTCTTCATCAGACTTGGGATGGGCCGATTTTTAGGGCTTTAAGTTAAACCTCGATATGTGGATGGATAGCGTGTGATGGCGGGATGTAATGCGTGTGATCGAGATAGTAGGTTTGGCGTTGCGGTCTGTTGTCCCACACACAAGGTACATGGTCATGCCATTTCGAAGTGAGGAAGTCACGAACGCGGTGATACCGTTTCCTTCTCTGTCCTTTTTTTTTCAACATGTCACCGGGTGTCCTGAAATTGAAGCCCAATAATTATATCATCCTAACATTTAACAGGGTTATTGCAAGGTCGGTTTGTTTCCCCAATGATATAGATGCGTGCTATCGCATATAGATATGAATGATACTGCGCATATAACTGGCTAATTATATAATATACTTATTGATCTCATTTTACCTTAATCATTAATAATTAAATCCAATTCAATTCAATCCAATTCAATTCAATTCAATTCAATTCAATTTAATTCAATTAAATTAAATTCAATTCAATCTAATTCAATTAAATTCAATTCAATTCAATTTAATTCACAATCTGTCTGTCTGTCTGTCTGTCTGTCTGTCTGTCTGTCTATACCTTTCTATCTGCGAAGGTGTGTTTCTTGAAACTCCATGCCTTCCTTTTTTAGGTCCGACTCCAAACCTCGACCATTCTGATGGTTTAATTTCACGCTTCTTCACTGAGCAAACATGAATTCTGGAGCTCACTACGGGATCTGTTTCTTTACATGCACATCGGTCGGAAAACGCACAGTAGGAAGTTACGATTGCTATCTTCTTAACACACAACACAGATAAAGTAATATACTGGTGTCAATCTCTCGCCCGCTATCAATTTCATTTAATTCCATTTCATTTTATTCATTTTTTCCATATCAAAATAATACATAATTATTGCAAAGTAATCATCATGTTAACAGATGATGATACGTGTTAATGATATCTCTAAGAAGAGGTATATGGGATATATATCATACTCTCATGTTTTGCACCACTTTTGTTATTTCTCTTAGACACAACACAAAAGGGAAATGAATATGTTATAGTCTCATTCATGAGAGTAGAATATATTTCATAATTCTATTTTGTAAGTATACCGTGAAATAGAAGGTAGGTGCGAGGGAATAAATGTCGCATACACTTGTGGGATATAGCGTCAGTCTTTTTATCATAGTCAAATTTGAATGAGCGCTGACATGAATATCAGAATCCTGCGTTTTGAGAGATTTTTTAGATTGCAGCGTTTGAGGTGACTCAACGATACCCTGAGAAATTCAACATAATTGAAGTCATTCAATGAATTATAACTTCATCACATTTGCTGCTTTCTTTCATTTCAAATCTCTCACTTACAGCTGTGACACCATCAAGGTCATAAGGACGTTGTGGAAAGCGTATTAAATGAGGGTCTTAATAAGACGCGTCTCTGAATATGAAACTCATTATGGTCATGAGGATCAGGGTATTCGTCGAACAAATCTTGCATGTAAAAACAGGGGCCACAGGACGTTTTTTAGTTTGTGTGTGTGTGTGTGTGTGTGTGTGTTTGAGTGTGTGTGTGTGTGTGTGTGTGGGCCTCCCCATACCCCTCCCCCTTATCCCTTTCCCCCTCCTTCTCTTATTTCCTTGTTGTTTTTTCCGTGTTTGTGTTCTTTTAAGGACCCCAAGCTCCCCCCCCCACTTCCGATGCCCCTGTGAAAGAGCTGAAAAGCTTAAAAAGAACAAACAAGCAAAACAAGATAGGAGTGACAAACAAACTAATATAAGCAACCCCTGTGCGTCAGCGACCCGGCATGTATATCATATTTTTCTTAAAACAAAGACAAAAACAAAGAAACAAAAGCAAAGATAAATGTATCCTTCACCCCTGCCACAATTAGAAAACAAAAACGAAGCCTCCCGAATCAACAACACGTACATTCCTAGAAAGTGGCTGCTTGTTTGTAGCAAAGCTAATCTCATGACATAGTTTACGTTATGCTGATGTACAGACTCTGAACAGCCAGACTTTGTCTGACGTTGCTGAAGCATCATGAGAGATTAATTTTGCACCATACAAGAACTTATCATAGCTTATATACCTCTCTCCACAATTTCAAAGTAAACACTACATTTAAGATGGACATGCATTACTGCAATTTAAGTAAATAAGACATCAAGGTCGACGGAAATGCAACAGCTTACTCAAGTGAAGGAGATATTAACCGTGGTTTTGATAAACAACCACTAAATTCTTGTTTAACAAACGTCAATTGCGATTTGCTAAACATATAAATAACCTAGATCAATTGCATTGATTGTTTGGTTGTCAGTAGTCAATCTTTTAAGACTTTAAGGGGTATATCATGAATATTCTTAAGTTTTGCATGATGTGAACACCTGCTCGTCTTCATTTTGTAGTATCACGGAATAATGTGTACTTGCATTAATTAATTACCGGCTTCAACTGTAAGGTTCAAGCAGTATTGTAGTCAGTTAGTTTGTTCACTTGACTTTGCGTTACATTCATGTATGGAAAAGAAAAAAGATCAATTAATCAATGATCAATCAAACATTATGATGACTGTTGCGCAGCTTTATTATACCCACTTTTATCAGCAAACGATATTATGTAGGCAGGTCAAAAAGATTCACACTCTGTACTCAAACTGCAAACTCAACTGCAAACTGAAATTGGAAATAGAAAAAAAAGTAAAGAGAGAAAAAAGATAAGGAATGACAGTTTAAAATCTGCGAAAGAAAATTACACCCTCTTTCTTCATTCAACCTCAGAGGGACTTGTACAGTACTTTTCCTCAAGGATGTTGCACAGAACACGAGTAATGCATTTTCATCAATTCTGTGTGACTCACGGCCTCATGTGGATATTGAACAGAATTGAACAGAACAGAAATCCTTGAAATTTGTTAGAATAGAATTGAAACAAGTTGAAATACGTGGAAAACCCGTTACTAATCCGAGCGCGTGCATTATTTAATATATGTATATTATATATTTATATGTATATGTATATATATATGTATATATATATATATTATAATGTGTATTGAATTATACATTGTTGCATTTCTATCGAGAGTCACAGGTGTGAGAACAACCATGTAGCTACATAGCTTACATGGATAGCTCTATGGAACAAGCTAACATCGCCACCGACGGTGATGTTGCGATTCGTGAAGATGCATTCATTGGCGGCCCGTTTTCGTGGAAATCCAATGAGAGCATTTTTTTTTCCCCCATCGATAGGCAGTTTGAACTGGGTAGGAATTACGAGGATGGAAATTGAGAGTGGAAGAGCTTGGGGACGGGGATTTTCACGAGAGCGATCATTTTTTTCGGCATCTCGGCGGAATCGAAAACATTATGCATGATGATGTCCGCGAGAGGTAACACGCAAAGGGTGCTGGCTCAACCTGAGGACACGCAGTGTAGACACGATAGAGGCTGGCGAACTATAATGAGATTTTGCTTTCCGTGCATAATTTATTAGAGCTTAGATGAAACCACTCTATATATCCCTTGTGCGGACAACCTCATAGTTTGTTTAAATCAAATCCTTTCGCCGTATACCCTATTCCAAGAATAGGAAAGCCTTTCAAAAAGGTGAGTATATTCCGGTCTTTAGGTGACGATGTAATGGAGTATGTAATACACTATAGAAATAGCTTCCGGAAGATGTTTAATTAGTCCTCGACGGCTGAGTGATTAATCCAATATTGACAGACAAACACAAACAAACAAAACAACCCAAGGTGGCACGACGAACAAGAAAGAGTATTTTATTGGCTGTTCTTTGACAGAAAAGCAAGAACGTGCTTGTGTGCTTGCTCGTTTGTGTGTATATGTGCTAGTCGAGGACAGGTGTGTATTAAGTTTTAGATGTGACTACTTTTTGTTATCATTTCTCGTGTGATTCTTGGATGCACGATTAGCATGGGAGACATGATAATTATATAACAGCATGAGAAACTCAATTATTTGCAAACAGGTTGTAAAATAGGCCTTCGTCTTTGGACATTAAAGGGATCCTATAATTTAGGTTGAGACCTAACTTCAGGTTTTTAACATTTTTTTTTTTTGGCGAGATAATGAGAAATCTCTCATGTAATAATCTTTGAAAGAGCATGTACATTGCAAAAGGGATTCAATGTTTATTTGATAAAAATTGGTTTTGAAATGACTGAGATATCCAAAACAGAGCAATTCTCATAAAAGGTGAAACCCACCTATTATTAGGATCGCTTTGTTTTACCTCTTTTTTTTTTTGGATGTCTCAGCCATTCCAAAACCGACTTTCGCCTAATAAACTTTGAATTCCTCTTGGAATGGTATGGGCTGTATTATTATTCATAAGTGGTTTCTTGGTATCTAGCAACATAAAGTTAAAAGCCCAATCCTCATCTCCACCAATACTAAACCTTCCCTTTAAGTAGGATTGTAGTTTTGAATTTGTGTGTGCTTACGTTCTAGATTACAGAGAGAGAAATGACTATAGAAATAGAGAGAGGGAGAGAGAGAGGGTAAAGTGAGGGATGAGAGAAAGATGGAAAGACAAACGAAAAGAAGAAGAAGAAGAAGAAGAAGAAGAAGAAGGAGAACTGAGTGGCGAAAGAGGACCAGCAGATGGGATGCAGCGTGTGCGGAGGAACCAGAGACATGAAAGAGGGGAATCGAATGTGAGGTTGTCGAGTCTCGAATTAGGAATCCGCTAGCTAAAAGGATTGTATTGTTTTGGTTGAGATCTTACTTAAGGTTTCTAACATTTTTTGGTGAGATAATGAGAGACCTCTTTAGGAATGTGAAAGAGGATGTAATGCCAAGAGGAATTCAAAGTTTGTTTGATGAAAATTGATTTTGAAATGGCTTAGATATCCAAAATAGAGCGAACCTAGAAAATGGTAGGACCCACCTAGATACGATTGCTTTGTTTTTCCTTTGTTCTTTGATGTCTCAGCCATTCCAAAACCGATTTTCGTCAAATAAAGTCTAAATTCTCTTAGAGTGGTATGCTCTATCATATTTCATCAGTGGTTTCTATGGTACATCACAAAAAAATTTAAAGCCCATTCCTCATCTCTACCAATGCTATACCATCCCTTTAATTTTGGGCATGAGTGACCTCACTTGACTCACCTAGACACTGGCAAAATACGACTTAGTTTTACACACACAGCAAGCAAGGAGTGTGATCTGGAATAATGTGTCGTCTGCATGGAGAACGTGGTGTTCATTAACTTCGCCCGTCCGATCCTGTAAATGTAACATCCGGTTCAACTTATCCATGCATGTGGTTCATTACCCACCGTACACTACCTTATATAACTGATTTGCCAAGAGCGTTTTCTCAAATTTAAAAACAAAGAGGAAGCAGAAGAAATACAGATTTGCATAATGAGAGATCGAACAAGAATACGAACAGATTTATCAAATTCTACATTAAACTCTTTAATATTGTCATTAAACGGTTTGTTAACATCGTTGGTCAGAATGACTGTGAAATTAATGTTAATACATCGATATGATTCTTGCAAAAATGTTTGTACTTGCTTGTTTATGGCCGGTATTCTCACGAAGGGGGGGGGGGGTCTTTTTCAGACAAACTTAGAAATCAACATGCGTGTTGACAATTCTATGACATTTTTTTTTAAATCTTTCTCTCAACGTCTTTCTGTGAAACACTTTGAATATACATCAACAATACTTTGAACCCTGTAGGGCCTATAGCATAACGGGCTCAGTCAAACGTGTGCGACTAATACCAAAACAACTGAACTGCACGTTGTTTGTTTGTGTTTTTTGACAACCAGAATTCATGATTCCATAAACACGGAAATTCGTCTGTGAAAACGACAAAATCTGTCACAGCGGAAATATTTATAGCGTGTGCGTTTTACACCATAGCTTCAGGACGAACCCACGTAAACGCACTGTAATAATTATCATCTAATAATAGCACATGGCTTTCTTCTTTTTGAAGAGGGAGAGGGACAGGGACAGGGAAGGGAGGGAGGGGAGCGGGAAAGCAAGATTTGGAGGGATACCAAATCAATAGTGTTTGAAAAAAAATCGTTTAGACATTTCATCAAAACAGATGAATTGAAAATCCAGCTCCAGTGCAATTTCTCTCTAATGTCCATACAGGGATGGGGGTTCTTGTCCTATTGCATTGTCTTACATGTACTTTTTACGGGCAAATATGTTATGACGCCGTTGATTATCTATCCGTGTTCACGGTGCAAACTTCAAACACTGTACACATTTCATCAAAGAGGAGGTCCGGAAGTAACGTTTATTTCTTAAACATGACTAGTCATATGACATGGTCCATCATTCACATGGTATCAATATGGAGACATAAACTTACTACTTCTCCTCGCAGAAAATTTTGACATACTATAGCAGTCCTTGGTTTTTGAAGAGAGTGTCGCATCTTGATCAGGTGTGATTGTGCCAATAGATGGCGTACTGTTGGTGATGTAGCTAGAGGGCTCACACCGATAAATAATTGCCCTTAGAGACATGTGTTAAAATTCAAAATTCAAAAAAAAAAATCTGTAAAATAACTGGGAGAAATGAGGTGTTTCATCTTCGGTAACCTGAAAAGTAGAGATATACCCTTTCATCCATCAAATTTCAAAGGCAGGTTCTACAGCTCAAACTCTGTCCAAGGGTTCGCAAAGCCAGACTACGAGTTCGTTTTACTAAAAAAAACACACATATTTTCTGACATGCGCCCAATCAAAATTAATATAGTCCCTTCAAATTCCATGAGAAAAGCTTTCATCTTTCATCCATAATGCAGTTTGTGGAGGGATTCATACTGAATATCTGCAGCTATTCAGTTTTTGCCAAACTGCATTCCTGATTTTTAATTATTTTTTTCTTCATTTATTTTAGTATCTTTGTTACGATGTTGTGATGCGGTCAGGGATATTTACAGGTGTGGGCCCAGGAGTCTCTTCACATAGATGGAACGAGAACATCAGTACGTGACACTAATATAGGGTTTCGATAGCAATGATAATAATGATGATGTTAATTCTAATTATTAATAACGATGATTATAATGCTATAAATATTGATATAGTAATGTTGATAATGTAATGATAACGGTAATGATAAAACCCCATTGAAGAAGAATAACAATAGTTGGTCAAATTATTTTAGTGATCTCCGTTACAAAAAAAAAGCGAGGCTGAGAAGTTGTTTTATAACCTCTGCTTACAAATGCGACAAAATGTAGAAACCCGTGTCGTATACTGCGGTATCACATTAATGTAAAGAGACTTAAATCGTACTAACAGATACGAAAATATTATTTTACCTGAGTGTAACACCTTTATTTTGTAGCGTTGATGTTATTCGATGGCGTATTGGCGGTGTTACATTGGTAACGTTTCTCGACAGCACACAGAAGAGACCAAGGGACCAGTTCATATAAAGTATACAATCCTAGGCTCTTTATTGAATTACAGTAGGATATAAACCCAAAGAACAATGTGGATTGAGTGAAAGCAGCAACATTAGTAGAACACATCAGTGAAAGTTTGAGGAAAATCGGACAATCGATGCAAAAGTTATGAATTTTTAAAGTTTTGGAGTTGGAACCGCTGGGTGAGGAGACTACTAGGGGATATGACGTATGAGTGGACAACAATACAAAGAAAATATAAAGGAAATTCAACAAAAATTCACTTTTCTAGAATCATGAAAGAGCAATGGACCAACCGTTTTCAGAAAGCAGGGGGAATAATTGCTACCCTTAACATATGTCAATATCAAGTTGATGGAATTTATAATTTTCATGAAAAATGGATTTTTGCAGAATTTTCTTTATATTCTCTTGGTATTGTTGTCCACTCATACGTCATAACCTCTAGTAGTCTCCTCACCCAGCGGTTCCAACATCAAAACTTTAAAAATTCATAACTTTTGCATCGATTGTCCGATTTTCTTCAAATTTTCACTGATGTGTTCTACTTATGTTGCTGCTTTCACTCAATCCACATTGCTCTTGGGGTTTATCTTCCCTTTAACAGAGATATGATATATTAATAGGTACTCCCTATCAAACGGCCATATTATTGCCCCTAAAGAGGGATGGCAAGGGAGACCAACGCTTTGTGTCTTTACCCCAAGAGGGTGAAAGAGAGAACTCTTTCCAAAAGCACATAGTCACTTTTATAATACCTGTAAACTAGGAGGAGGGGCTTAATCTATAATATTCAAACATTCAAAATAGAGGGATTCAAATTATAATAAAATAAAGGAGTAGGTTAATAGTGACCACTGTCAATCCATGGGTCACTGACACCAATGACTCACATATTACATGATGGGGATGATGGGGGAGAAACTTAGCACTGGTAGACAATGGGGAGACAGGTTATCCAGAAATGTTTATGGGAGAGGTTAGGCTCCTAGGGAGGTAGGGTGTGTAGACTGACCACAGGATGTGATGACCAGTCGGGTTGGACAAACTTCTGAGAATAGCACTGAGGAGTTTTCCTTCAAGTCTGTAGTGATTGAAGCTCGGGTTTGTAGCAACAACACTCCTACATTTGATATATTACACTGAGTAACAAGTAAACAACAATCCTCTCAATTTCATGTTACTGTTAATTTTATACCAAAAATCGCGATTACTCATCTTTGCGAATGCTCAAGCGAACTCTTCTCGTATTTGACATCAACACTTCTAAGTGAAATACTGCTTCATGCCCTCAAATTAAATAGTTAAATTGAAATGAGTTATTAAGAAGCAACACATTTTTCGTGAAACAGCAATCTCGGTCAATACGCACCTACATTTCCAGGGGCAGATTTGGGTTTTTGCTAAGGGGGGAGATGTCGTCTCAATAACAAATCTCTTGCCAAATCGGCTGACAAGAAAAAAAAAAAGAAAGAAGAAAAACAAACCCTTGCAATTTTTCAATGCCAGTTCTACCTACAAATCGGCGTGATGCCGTTTATCTGTGTACATCATATTTATTTTCACTTGATAGGCCTCCCCCCCCCCCCCTGCCCATAGATTCGCCACTACCACCTGACTACTTTCATTATTCTGCCCACCAAATTACGCCTAAGATTAATTGTATTTTTATCTTCTAATCTATAGGTCTATAGGTACTAAAAAATGTTGTTTTCTTCTCATAATGATTATGTGATTGTGGAACTGACTTATCTTAATCATTCGGCTGTGACAACTTCACGGGGTATTATAGTGGTTACTAGTAAATCACTTTTAAAGAACAATGAGCTTTATGATAATGATTTTGTGAAAACGGGCGAGCCCCGGAGGCAAACGTGATCGTTCCGTCATCATTAGTAACTGTTGTTTCATGACATATTATGAGAAACTGCAACATTCCTTAACCTTCCTATCTTATGACTTGCCATTGATTTAATCTCTTCTTGACAGTAGGCCCTACACTTTTCCATTTTAACGTCAGGTTGAATGATAAGTAAGTGGCCCATAAATTGGATGGGCAACATCTGCATTCTTACTTTCCCTGTTTTTCACACCTACGCATCAGTAGCAATGACACGAGGCGAGATGTGATTGGCTACTGTGACGTGGAGGGCGTCATCCTTTCAGATCATCAGGGCATAAAGATGGTAGCCTCCTGTAGACAGAAAATGCAGGTGTCGGGGATTCATATCGGTCGTATAGTTACTTTCCTATTATTTTGTCAGCCGATTTTTACCTACGCTGACACAGATCAAGGTAATACACACGTCTGATGAAGTATTCTGTTTCATGTGTCCGTTGATAGGAAAATATAATGCTTGCTTTGTTGTAAATGATGTAACTGGAATGTCCGGTCCCATTCGTTATAATTCATGTTGTGTTATTCCGGTATCTCAGCCCGACGTAGCCGTTGGCAGACGCAGACCGGCCCGCGGCGCGGCGTCGCGGCGCGACGGAGGGTCATGATGCCTAGATAGTGTCATGCAGGACCAGCGCCTCTATCAAAAGAGGAGTTTGAAAAGCTATGCAAGAAAATGTTACACAACTTGAACCTATTTCATATTCACAAGTAGAACTTATTTAATCTTTACCCTTGATTTTGTTAACTGATATCAGAGGCATTCTAACGTACATCGACATAGCCTCATAGGTAGATCTAGAAGAATTATAACGACGTCACGTTTCTGTTTATATGTGGGACTTTTGGTAGAAAACATGTGCATGTACAATAGACTGACATGCACATCTATCTAAAATTAGGTAAAAATATAGGGTACTTCCACTCGGACAGGAACATAATATACTGAACATACAAGTTGAAGTAACAGGTATGAAACGGGCGGATCCAGGAATTCCACCTTTGCAAAAATAAAGGGGGTGCATGCACCCCCCATTTTTTTCTTTTTATTTCTTTTGTTTTAACCAAAAATAAAGGGGGAGGTGGTGCACCCCCCTCCCCAATACAATCCGCCACTGTGGAAGCAAACAAAAAATAAATTGCCTGCTGACTTTTAATACAGTGTATGAAAGACAGCTCCTTATCAGATTATTATTTTTTTTTTCACAAGAAGTGTTCATGTGTTAAATGATACCAGTGGCCTGAGTGAGTGTGATACTAGCACTTCTCGATTAGCAAATTTCTATGCCAAGAAGAACACAGGAATCAGGTTGAAGATTACAATATGAGAGAAAAATATCTCACTAGCATGTTGCATTGTATCATAACCACGGAATAGTAAATGAGTAAGAAAGAAAGAAAGAAAGAAAGAGAAGAGGCTGAAAGAGATGCACATTGCCCAACTTTAAGTCTTGACAGAAGTAGTTGACAAATAAATGGACTGAATGCCTATCACTCATTCTTTCTGGCAGATGAGAAGTGGAAACCCTACCTGGACCTAATTAAGGAGGCAACTGCAAACTATGAGGACTGCTCAACAGAAGACTGTCTGTGTCACGAAGGGTACATCTATAATTTTTGTAAAAATTCATATTATAGTGATAGTGCCTCTTGAAACATTCTTCTTTTTTTTCTGAAAAGTTTTTCTCTACCACTTCATGTGATCATAATTTCTTGATAATAGAGAATTTGTTCTTCAGATTTACTTTGTGTTCCAGTTTTGTTTAAGACATTTTTATTTCACAAGCATCAAATGAATTCTTTGTGCCAAAATCTGCTCAAGTCAAATTGACATTTGGAAACATATCCAGTGTTTGTGAAAACTAGAAATGATTTGCCAAAATGGATGACTGTAGCAATGCTGTACTCATAAGGAGAGTTCATTCGGGAAATTATCCCATCTGTTTGTGGTTTAGGTAAAAAAAAAACATTTCTACATGTTTATGCAGAATCATAATCACAGAGTTTCTGTATACTCTGTGAATGAAAACATTCTAGATGAAGGAATTAAAAGAAGACCAATTTAGCTAGAGCCCCAATATATTAGTTACTAGTTATTACAGGAAGAAATGTGTACCGGTAATTAGCATCTATATTCCACAATTAGCTATTCAAAACAAATAATCGATAGTGCATTTTTTTTTTCAAATATATTCTCAACAATATCACTTTATGAGGCTATAAATATTGAAAGGAAGTGATGCATGTACATATGACAGAAATATTATCACCTCTTAATGCGAAATCATTGAATTGATCCAAATTTGAATCAGTTAGCCAAGTAGGAATGAAATATGGTGAAGAGAGAAATTGGCATGTCATCCCAGTAACTGAAGAACAACCATGTCTTCAAATATACAAACTTGTAAATTATCGACAAGAGTCCAAATTTAGTGGCATCAGTGGAATCACTCTGCACATTCTTGCCATTGACTGTGTACTAGTAACCAGTTCAAGCCTGTTTTGACTATTTTCACAGGGTATTAAAGAATGACCTGTCAGTCTGGGAAGACCGTGGAGGTATTACCAAGGAGCTGGTGGAGAAAGCCGAGGCGAGAGGGACGCTGTATCAAATCATCAACCACAGGCTTTACAGGGCGGAGAAATGCATGTTTCCAGCAAGGTGAGCCCCAAAGCAATCTCAGATACTGTAAAACCAGAAGCATCGCAGCATGAAACTCTCGCGAATGGATACCGACAGCCTGTTTCGCAGCATGAAACTTTCATGAATCGCCACTGACATTCAGTGCATTGTGTAGACGACCATTTTCAGGAATCTGGTTTTGCAGTAGCAGGTTGACATGACATTCATATAACCTCATTGAAGGTGTGACAGGGTGTATTTTACTCAACCACTGACTCTTTGATAAATCCTGCATGATATTTGGCACCAATAAAATGACTTGTCTCTACTGGCACATCATATGATACACTACCATGATGAAAGAGCAATGACACACCAGCACAAAACAAGGAGCTGAAATTTATCAACAAGTGACAAGGATGCAAAGGTAATGACCAGCTTGAGCATCATTAGATCTACCAAAAAATCCCCGCTGTGTGTAGATTGAGACAGGTTTCTTGAGCAATTCAACAATTGATCCTTGACTACCACAGGTGCAGCGGAGTAGAGCACTTCATCCTCAAGATCATCAAGAAGCTGCCAGACATGGAGTTTGTGATGAATGTCCGAGACTGGCCGCAGAGTCCAAAGTATTCAGAACCAATGCCTGTGTTGTCTTTTAGCAAGGTGAGAACATGTACATTGTCATGGTGATAATCTCTGTGCTGTTTCATGTAGGGACTTCATTGTAGAATAAGCTCTAAGCTTTAAACTGATATATAACTTGTAAAAATTGGACCATAAAAACCCATTCAAAAAGTGATTGAAATATTAAGAGAGTTAGGAGGTGCAGTTTCATAGGAAATGAAAAATAGAAGGTATAAAGATTATGGTCACTTGTGCGCGTTGCGCAGCAGTATCAATGAAAACATCTTCTATTTTACAGTAAAAGCAGTGCCCCCCCAAAAAAATAAAAAATAAAAAATAAAATAAAATATATATATATATATATATATATATGGTCCAGAAAAACTGTTAAGACATGTATCTCTAATTTGGTTTGCTTTTAATTTTGACAGTAGCTAGAAAAAAGATTGCTCTCCCAGGTAAGATAAACTTTAACAATTTGAGTCAGCCAACCCACATGACATATTTTCGTCCATTACAGAGAATCCTTATCTACAACTTTTTGTGGGTTTTGAGCTGGGCAGTCACAAAGCCAGATACTACTGTGACCGTCTCGTAGCTTCCCACTATTGTCATGGTTGTTGCTAGTGTTGTGCTGCACATTCTTAGTAGGCTCATCATTCAGCAGGGCATAACTAGATTTCAATTGCAAGGAACCATGCTAAATTTGTGTTCAGCATGAAAGCAGGTATCATCAAACAGAGAAAAAGCATCAAACCCAATAGACTGATTCTGTGTGTCCTTAAATCTTGTGTATAATGAATATTCCTTTGTGAATATGCTGAATGATATACATGGTCCTAAAAATGTTTATTACATATTATTATTAAATTTCTTTATTAAGATCATGCATTTAAAACATAGGTCCATAGAGAAGGGTTTGATTTTATTTGTTCATCATGATTGACAATGTCATTCACTCCCTACTAATGTATAGGTTGAAGCCCAGCACTATGACATTATGTACCCTGCCTGGACGTTCTGGGAGGGGGGTCCAGCTGTATGGCCAATCTTTCCTACCGGTCTAGGGAGGTGGGATCTCTTCAGGAAATCACTAGACAAGTTAGTATGGCATTCTTTGAACGGATTGAAAAAATCAATGCTTGTTTAGGCACTGGTAAAGCTGTTTTTAGTATTTTTTTTTTTGTGTGTATGTGTAGATTCATCCATTTGGTAGCAGTGATTATGCATCCTGGGTGATTGTGTAACTTAAATCAGAATTGATATGATTAGATTGATTTATTTGTTTCCGTGTCATCATCATACATAATAAGATCAGAATGCATATTTTTGTTTGATTGCAAGGAATACTATGTAAATATGTGAAACTAATGCAGCGACACAGTAACCATATAGAGGGGATCTATCTAAAGCAAGGCTTGATGTGCTGGCAGTCCACGAGACAAATTGATTCATAAAATCACATACTGTAAAAGCGGATATTTTCTTGTGAGTAATTTTCCACGCTTGGCTGGGTAAGACGAGTATCGTTTGTTTTTAATTCCACGGAGTCAATGCTTCAACTACAGAAACAGGGAAAGCAAAAATATTCCCATGCTTTTTATTTTGTGCTAGTTTCTGGTTGCACGAAATGTGCAAAAATTTGAACACCATGAAATTCCCACTTTAACACTATCTGATGTACATGTGACTGACCTGCTCAAGAGAAGACAGAGGAGGAAGAAAAAAACAAGAAGAAATTTTTCCTGCTTTTGTACGAAGGATTGGATAAAGGCAAGGATTTTGTTACACCTGTAAGTCAATAATTGTGATGCCAGATATTGGACGATTGAACATATTGATGAAATGACTCTAATGAGAACTGTAGAGCTTTATATTGGAGATGCATTATATATATTTCTGTTATCATTTTGCAATTTACAGGGAATCAGAGAAATTTCCATGGGAGGAAAAAGAAGACAAGGCATTCTTCAGAGGATCCAGGTGAAATGCATGACAAGATTGTTTCAGATATATGATCTCATGTAAAGTGCCTTCTACCACTGAATAATCCCCACCCTGAATTCACATTTATCCTAAAATTTACTTCCATATACCTGTTGCTTTTGGAGGCAATGCTGTGAGCAGTCACAGTCCTCTGATCATATTCTTTATTGTTATTAATATTACTATCATTATCATTATCATGATTATTTCGACCATTGTTACATAGTTTTACAAATTTTGGTGTGTGAAAGAAATTAATGTGCTTCAGAGGTCCCCTGTTTTATTCTGCTGGCAATGGAGAGGATTTATAATTATACATTGTTTTCAGTATTTAGTGAGACTTAAGTCTTGATATGCCTCATGATTAATTTCAAATCATGAGCAATGCTGATATCTACTTTTATTCATTAATGAAATGATTGTCTTCATCAGGACAAGCGCCGAGCGAGACCCACTTGTCCTGTTGTCCAGGGACAACCGGGAGCTGGTTGATGCGAGTTATACCAAGAACCAGGCATGGAAGTCTGATGCAGTGAGTACCCTCCAGCTCTTTGAATGTCAGCACACATAGTTTTCCTTAACTTGTCACAATCAGTATAAATGTTTCAGTAATTTGTTCCATCTCAAGTCGAATTAAGTTCATTAGGTCATTAGAGTGAACAGAATGACAAGAGTTGCCCAACAGTGATTGATGATAGTAATGATAATGATACACTGTAAAAGTGGATATTTTCGTACGACTAATTTTTCGCGCTTGGCCGGGTCAGAAGAGTTCCGCGTGTTTTTAATTCCGGGGAATAGAGACATCACGCACAGGAACATATGGCAAGCAAAAATATTTGCATGCTTTTATTTTCGCGCTAGGTTCTGGTTGCACGAAATGCACGAAAATTTCAACACCGCGAAAATTTCCACTTTTACAGTAGACATTTATAACGTGCAACATATCCACTCATGGGTGCTTAAGGCACTCACAGCTAATGTTCATCAGAAATACACAAACTGACAGGCTCACAATCCTTCACTGACAATGATGGTACAATGGGGGAGATTGATACAGGGTGTATGAAAAGCTAAGAAATATTGAGATCATTGTCATGTATGAGGAGATGAGTGTGAGACATTTTCAGGAAACACATGTAATGGATTATGTAACTCTTATTAGACATGATTAATTGTTCCATTCACTTTTACTTCTCATAGAATAGACCACTTGTATGGCAATTCCTTCACTGTTACAGACGTAAGTCTTAGATTTAAATGGCATTTCATGAAAAAAAAGGATAGTTAGAGAGAATGTTTTTAGACTATTAAAGAAGTTGTTTGTCTGAGGTGCAGTTTATATTTAAATAAGTTCATTAATCTTTTTCTTTTCTCGTTCTCTTCTGCTTACTATTTCTGTCCAGGACACCCTCTACATGCCTCCAGCAAAAGAAGTAACGTTAGAAGAGCACTGCAAATATAGGTGTGCTTCTACTTTTAACTATAGAAATAACCTGTTTTATAGAGTGAACTTACACCAAGTGGATACATCCAACAAAACTTGAAGCTGTTAATGTATGTATTTTGCATTGTCTAACACAAGCCAGAATGTAATGGTTTGTACAATTATCAATGAAAACTTTTTTGAAACTTTTAATCTTAATGATCATGTCTAAGGTAGACGTTGTATTATGACATCTGTACAAGTTATGGGTAAGACAAGAAGTTAGCAAAATGTTGACAAGTGATTGACTGATTTTAGCTTTTGAAAATAAGATTTGTCTCTCAGGCTGACACTCTTTGCTGATATCTTATGACCTATAGTATGGTCTTCAGCATTTATAAAGGACTTTTTTTTTCCATTTTGATAGTTTGCTCAATCAAAGTCATTTGTGACTTTGTAAATTTCATTTCATTTCATTTATTTTCCTTTTGTCAACAAGTTTTACAGTCAGACATGCAATGTAATTGTATGAATACAAAGTAATTTAAAGGGTGTGTACAGTTCTGGTCGAGGTGTAGATTTAGCTTTTAACATTTGGCGAGATATTCAGAAACCACTCTATGAGATGTCAAAGAGAATGCAGTTCTAAGGGGTATCAAAAGTTTATTCGATGAAAACTCGGTTTTGAAATGGCTGAGATATCCAAAAACAAGGTGAAACAAAGAGATCCTAATAAAGTTGGGGCATGTCGCCTTTTATTATTGTCCCGCCGAACGAGTTCGAGCAGGGGACTATGAAACGGGCTCCGTACGTGTGTGTGTCCGTGCGTGCGTGCGTCCGTGTGTCCGTCCGTGTGTGCGTCCGTGTGTGATGAAATCTTCAATTTGCTACTTTTCTGTCATTTATGAGCCAATTTGATTCTGTTTGCTATATGATAGCACTACATGGGAGCTTTGAAACTTCTACACAGAATTTCAGTTGTAACCTTTGACCTTGACCTTTGACCTATATTGTACATTTTGCTACAAAATGCTACTCCTTCGCCATTTCTAACCCGATTTTGATTCCGTTTGCTTTATGTGATGGCACTAGGTGAGGGCTTCAAAACTTCTACGCAGAATTTTGACCTTTGACTTTTTGACCTTTGACCATGATTTTTGACCTATATTGTACATTTTGCTACAAAATGCTACTCCTTCGCCATTTCTAACCCGATTTCGATTCTGTTTGCTTTATGTGATGGCACTAGGTGAGGGCTTCAAAACTTCTACACAGAATTTTGACCTTTGACTTCTTTGACCTTTGACCTTGATCTTTGACCTTTATTGTACATTAGCTACAAAATGCTACTCCTTCGACATTTCTAACCCGATTTCGATTCCGTTTGCTTTATGTGATGGCACTAGGTGAGGGCTTCAAAACTTTTGCACAGAATTTTGACCTTTGACTTCTTTGACCTTTGACCTTGATTTTTGACCTATATTGTACATTGGCTACAAAATGCTACTCCGCCATTTCTAACCCGATTTCGATTCCGTTTGCTTTATGTGATGGCACTAGGTGAGGGCTTCAAAACTTGTACACAGAATTTTGACCTTTGACTTCTTTGACCTTTGACCTTGATTTTTTACCTATATTGTACATTTTGCTACAAAATGCTACTTCCGGCGGGGACATATATTATGCACCGCGTAATTTCTACTTTTCCTTGTTAGCACTTTTTTGGATATCTCAGCCATTTGAAAACCAATTTTCATCAAATAAACGTTGAATCCTTCTTAAAATTACATGCTCTTTCATATTTCATAAGAGGCTTTTCATTATCTCACTTAGGAATGTTCAAAACATGAATCCCTACCTCAACCAGTACTGTACAGTCCCTTTAAATATTTACATCAACACATGAATTGTTATATGATGATTTAACAAACTTTTCACAAAGCCATTTAGAATTTCGGCATTATGCAAGAAACTTTCCCTCTAAATGAATGCGCACTGCCAATTTTTATGGAAGATTTAAACATGCATAAAATTGCTAGCTGTATGAGTGAAAACTGGACTATAGACGATGGCATAATCATTTCCTGACATGCTCGTAATAGGTCAAACTGATGGGATGTTTGCCAATTTCTTTTTATATACATTGTATTCAGTGTCAAAGTTTACTGTATAGTGCAATGGCAGGAAATCAAAATTGTCTTATTGCAAAGTCTGTAAAAGAAATAACTCTGTGTATGACCTCATTGATTACTCTGTTATATCTCTCTCACCCAGGTACCTTTTCAACTTCAGGGGCGTGGCTGCCAGCTTCCGGCTCAAACACCTCTTCCTCTGTCGCTCCCTCGTCTTTCACGTCGGCCACGAGTGGCTGGAGTTTTTCTACCCCGCCCTCAAGCCCTGGGTCCACTACATCCCTGTCAAGCAAGACTTGTCTGACGCAGAGTATGTCCTGTTCACCCTGTGATATGCCTATGTATTATTACATAATGTACTTAGCCATACGTTATAAAGCTTTTTCCAGAATGCTCAACAAATATGGTTTTTTTTATCCTATTTGATTTGCTTTTTCTTCTAAAAAAAGAGCCTACTGTTTTGTAACGAAAAATATGATTTTTTTGTAAAATTTTGTGCAGTGTTTTTAAATGAAATTTCATAAATATATATATAATCCACTCTTGCTACTGAGTCTCTTCTTGTTCCCCCCCCCCCCCATTATTTATGTGCATTTTGTGAACTTTGGCAATACCATGGATTGAAATGAAATACAGATTATGTGCTCAGCATTTACATATTGCTGCACAAGGGTCTTACAAAACAAGAGTATACTGTAAAAGTGGAAAGTTTTGCGGTGTTGAAATTTTCGTGCATTTCGTGCAACGAGAAACTAGCGCGAAAATAAAAGCACGTGAATATTTTTGCTTGCCATATGTTCCAGTAGTTGACGTCTTTGATTCCGCGGAATGAAAAACACACAAAACTCTTCTAACCCCGCCGAGCGTGAAAAATTAGTCACGCGAAAGTATCCACTTTAACAGCATAGCATTTGTGTGTGTGTGTGTGTGTGTGTGTGTGTGTTTTTGTAGCATATATATTTCTTCTTCTTTTTTTCCAGTTTAGATTGGGAAGGAAACAGGCAGTAGGTTGTTGAAACATCCTAGACACCAAAAGTGCAATTTGGCAGTGTACCAGCCAGAAATTAGTCTGGTCAAATATCTCCCTTTTTTTTGTCTTGTTCTTTTTTTGACAGAAAATTAATACAGTTTGCCAAAGCAAACCAGAAAGTAGCCCAAGAAATAGCGGAAAGGTAAGTTATTTGTATCATACCTATGTCCTTGTTGAAATTGTGCTAATTAGGT
Source organism: Diadema antillarum (assembly GCF_040938485.1). Lineage (NCBI taxonomy): Eukaryota > Metazoa > Echinodermata > Echinoidea > Diadematoida > Diadematidae > Diadema > Diadema antillarum. The sequence goes on along the minus strand of NW_027272124.1, from coordinate 22,340 downwards.
CCAATCATGGTCAGATGTTTGGCCCTCAGCCAGCAATTAAATGCAAGGAAATCATTTTAAAAACAAAAACCATTATGAAAAATGTTATCTAACCCAATTAATTTTTCATCACGTAAGATCTTTGTTATTGTTGTGAAGAAGTATTTTGATAGTTTACCTTGAACCTTACCCAATTTATGTCCTTTTTATACTCAACAGATGAGATTTAACAATACACACAAAGCTGATTTCTAGACTCAACAGAGTTTCAGGGTAAAAATGTCTTGTTAGATCATTCTCCTGGCATGTTGAAACAGAGTCCTTGTAATGTCCATTAACCCTTTAGCAACTGAAGATTCTGTACATAATGTCCTATGATTCCCTGGAAGGTACAGCAATATTGCTCTCATTTCGAGAATTTTCTAAATTATGTAAAGTAGCTTACTGCATGTTTATTTTTGTTTATTATAAGTTATGTTTATATGAAAGACTATTAAGACATTACGTAGGGAATGGTGTGTCACTGAAATAAATCTGACATACTTTTGTTGTGTTTCAACCTCTTTCAAATAATGCCTTTGGATCATGCCTTTAAACAGTCCATTCTCCATAGCCACGGTCACAACATAGTGTTTGTCCATCCATCTCGCAGGGGCCGTGATTTTATCTGGAACCATCTTGACATGGACGACGTGCAGTGCTACTGGAGGAGCCTGCTGAAGAGTTACGCCAAGCTCCAGACATACAAGCCCAAGCGTCGCAAGGACCTCATGGAGATCAGACCCAAAAAGGATGAGTTATAACCACCTGCCCATTTCCACTGAGCACGGACCAACGTAATCATTTACATTTTAGATGTTTTCTCTCTCGCCTCCACCTTCAACTTCCGTGGCTTGCATATGAAGCGTGGTATTTATTTTCGTTTGAATGCAATGACTTTTCCTTTTCCAGTACTTAACAATGTTTTAATGTTCAGCTGCCACAATCAGCAAAGAGATTAAAAAAAAAAAAAATCTCTCTTCTTACTGAGAAAATGGTTTGAGATGCTTAATGTATTCATGTATTGGTAAATATGTTGAAGCACTTATGTTATGTGCAGCATTAAGCTGTGATGTGCACGATGTTATCAAATGTGACAGTCAATCAGAAAAAAAAAAAAAAATTGTTACACTGGTCGAGTTGGCATGATGGCAATCAAGTACAAGAGAGATCTGTCTATTATAACTGCCTGGTATTAGATTGACATGTTGCTGTCAAAAAAAAAAAAAACAACCAGGAAAAGAAAAGAAAAAAGAATTCAATTGTAATTCATCTCTGCTTTGCAGATGTGAAGTTTCCAAGCATATGAAAGTGTAAGGATTTCGAGATTGGTCCTAATGCTACCTGTTGGTGCACATGCAACTGTTTGTGGCTAAAAGATGGAGTTATTTTTGTTTTGTTCATGCATGCAGCATATTCTGGTAATGAATTACTGTGTGAGACATTTTAGACTACAGCTAATTACATTCTCATAAAATAAGAAGTAAGTGTAAATTTGAGTTCAGGGTAAGCCTAGCTCAGGTATGGAATGCAAATGAGGGTGACAGGATGTTGATGTTAAGGCTCCACTTTAGCAGATTGGGATTGTTTTAAAAATAGTAACTACTATAAGCAATCGTAACACCATCAACCTTATTTTTGTGAAAAGAAATAGGAAATGCCAACTTTTTATGCCTCTGTAGTCCATACTCAAAAACATTTTTAATTATCAAAGTGTCAAACCTTTTCAACTTCATTAGTAATGCAAGGGCCTGTACGTGTCATTACTCTCTTTAATATATGCCCTTTGACAGCAGCATTCACCATGTAGCGTGCTACTATTGACAGAGTGTTGGCATCTACAGTGTCAACATTCATGAATGTGGGATTGGTTCCAGGTCCTACCATGTCGTGTCAGACTTTGATGACTCTGCGCATTCCATTTCCCGTGGACGGGACCCACAGAACGACAGATTGGTACAGGGCCAATTTTTGATTGAGTGACAGGCGTGCTGACGCTGTCAGTCTCTTTCCTGTCGATTCTCGCACGGTTGTGACAGGAAGCACGGATAATGAATGATGTTGGGATCCACAACAAAGAGAATCTATGCTCGACTTTTTCTCGTAAGTTTTGTTTTACGATACAGAAATTAATCACTGACTGGCCAGTAATGACTGAAAGAAAAAAAAAAATCTGCTGGAAGTGAAAATTTCACCTCGGTTTGTTTGCATGTATGTACAGCAAACTTGGGTATGTATCTCCACGTAATTAGAAAAGCAAACGTGCCATAGAAATTCCAAGGACAGTCTTTCAGCATCAAAGATGGATGATACTCTATCCAAATGATGGATAATGATGAAAGATATCATTATGAGCATCAATATTTTTACTTGCATTCACCTGGGCAGCTGGGCTCTCTAGTCTGAAAGTGTTGCGCTCTCAACAGTAGACTTATAGGAATTTCTTTTACCATTTCCTCTTTTTTTTTGGGGGGGGGGGGGTGGGGGAGGGGGAGATGTTGCAAACAGAATTTGGTCTTGTGTGGTATATTTATGACCTTCTAGGACAGTATTGTGGCCACAATATGTCACATTCATGATGCATTAGATCAGCTTCTTACACTACAAGAGGAGAATTCATAAAATCCTGAAAATACTTCCTGCAAAAGGGAGTTTGAGCAGTGAATGAAATCATGGGAATCAGTAGTTAATTGTCATTTTCAGATGGGCTGTAGTAAAAACTGAGAGGACTCGGAGGTAAAGGCTTCTCTATTTGTAGTATGTGCTGACTTGGATTTCAAAAGTTCCTTGAAAGCAACAAAATCTTTGATTCACCGAAGTGCCTTGCTGTTTGATTTCTTTATTTGTCCGTCTTTCTATCTGTCTGTCTATCTATCTATCTATCTATTCATCTATCTGTCTATCCATGTCTGTCTATCAATCTTCCCATCTATTCATCTTTCTGTCTTAGTTTCTTATATAAATCTGATATATTTCTTCTTCCAAAACTGAAAGTCGCCTTGGCTCACAATAGAGAGTTTTATGAATATAACAGAAAGTCATTTTTGCTCAGCAATTTACATGTTGCCTGATACACTTTAAATAGTTTGCAACTAGTCTGTAATTTTTTTTTTTTTTTTGTCAGTCATTGTTTTCACTTCTGTTTCATGTTTTTTTCCCTCTTGTTTTGTGACTTTGTAGCAGGGAATAACTTCCAAAATCAAATTTGATGAGCAATTTCATCTGATGAATGATATTTCGAATGGCATCCTGTACACTTCCTTGGAAGAAAACTGCTACACAAAAGATTTGTGATGTGAAACCAGGAAAATTAGTCCCTGTGTTGTCTCTTGTATTTGATGACGTATCACATTTTCTTCTTTTCAGAAGCAAAAATGTTATGCTGTATTGTTTTCATGGCTGAATATTACCTCACATACCGCAAATTTTGTCACCTGCATCACCTCATATTTTACTACGACCCAGCCGTTTATACTGAGGAATAAAGTGTGCAGTTATGTAGGGTAACGCAAGGAAACTTTGCAATGCGGTGAACCAGGAAGTTGTGTATTCGAAGGTCACGAATCAGGTCACACATACACTGCCTTCTGACCAAATGAATATGGTGCAGACTCTCCCAACAAGAAATCAAGACTTCCGGCACACCACAAATTTTGTCACCCGCTGTGTTTCTACTGAAAATTGTCCCTCACATCACTGTGCATCAACCACCTTAAAAAGAGATCCCAGAGACTCCAACTCTCCCGTTTTCGACCGGAGATCTCCCGCCGAAAACCCATTTTTGCAAAATCTCCCGTTCTCCCGTTTGAGATTTAATTTCTCCCGCCCTGGCTCTTTGTCTCCTGTTGGAAAGGATTTCTTACATATTTCTATCGTATGTTGAAAAAATAAGCCTTAGATAGCACCAGAGAGCATCTAGAACCCTGGGAATTTCGCGCTTCGCACACATCAACTTTGAGTCTCCCGTTTGCTTGGGGTTTCAGGCGGGAGAATCTCCAGATTAGAAGGTACTTTGGGTTGGAGTCTCTGAGATCCCCTTGCATCACCTACTACCTGATGTTTTTCTTCTGAAGGAAATTTGAGGTTTCACCACACATCACCTGCTTTCACCTTGAATTGTTATCGTGCAGTAGAAAAGCGCTCATTGTTAATGCTATTGAAGATATGATCGCACTAGAATGTTTAGTGAACAGAACAATAAGGTGCAAATGATGTACTTCTGGAATGCTGAACCAGCTCTATGCCTTGTGGTACTTTACTATTGTGGCATTTTCAGCATTCACGGTCAACAATTTATGGTAACATTGAGGGATGAAGTCTTGTTAGTGTGAGGAGGCAACACAGATAGATTTACAGAATATGCATTTGACTGAGATGCTACTATTAATGGTCAGGAGTACCAGTAGCTCACTAAATGCTTGTCGTGATGGGCAAGTGAGTTTCTAGTGCTTCTTGAATTACTCAAACAAATCAAATAAATAAAAAAAAAAAACTCGAACAACAATGCGCATATATGTATATGTCGTTATTCCGTTTCCATAAAAACTGAAACATTTTAATTTGTACATAGGAACAATTACCTCTGAACATTATTATAACTACCAGTGTCGTTATGCAATGTTTTCTGGGAGACTTATGTATGAGTATACATACACACGTGCATTGTTGATGTAGCTTCTTCATGTTATATTTGTCAGGAGGCAGCAAAAGCAACAGCCCTGTTGTGTACTTAAAGAGTCCTATGCAGCAGCCATTGATATCTTTCGTCTGTCGTGTTTGGAAGGAAAATGTTGTTCAATGTCATGAGGCAAATTATGGATTTTGGTTTTTTTATTTTTCATGTTTTTGTCTTTCTTTTCCTATCGATCATGGTCTTAAGTTTTGTTTATTTGTTTTTCAATTTGTGCTGTTGTAGTTGACAAAGATATTGGAATATGATATGTGGTCATGAGGATTATTGTTACTTCTCTATAGGCAGTTGTAATGTCGGTGGTAATGGTGTGCAAAGTTGTTTTGATTTGTAAATGTATTTTTTTAATAGTATATGTACTACAGAGAACAGCTCCATGTACATTCCTTTTTGTTATAGTTTATGAATTTCATGAATGTGTGTCCAGGGTCCTTAGTTACACACAAACAAAGACACATGGTGTGTAGGTTTGATTCATACATGGCATAAACCCCTCGTGTTATGATGATATGGAGAAAATTAATAAATACTGCAGTCAATTCTTCTATTTGTACATTGCAGTCGAAAGATATTTTGCGTGAATACGGTAATAAGTAGTAAACATGTCAATGAATCAGACTATGGGATTTGCCTTCGTTCACAGTCGTGTGAGTACAGAAAGTCGGTTGTTAGAGACTCCTTTGTAACATTTTGATAATTGGTCTTAACCTTGCAGGTGAGAGTGGATTGAGAGTGAAAAATCTTGAAGTAAGAGACTATTTCAATCTGTTCTCATCTCATAGGACTGGTAAAAACAAACGGCACATGGCAGGGTATATTATATTTGAAGACTTAGGCCTGTATTTATCCTTGTGTATTGTTGTGTGCTGAGACTACAGTTTAATGCATTGCAATCATGTTGTGATCAGTTACACTTTCTCCACGTCGTCAGTCCATTCCTCGACCAAACGGAATGAAGAAGAGAAGACTTGTCAATTCCAAGACGTTACGTTGAGAGCATTTTGAAGTAGGCTGATGCAAAAATGTATATTGTTCCAACAACTCTGTATGAAGTCTTGATTTAAGGTGTGCTCTGTTAAAGCCATGCAAAGTGAAGCCAGTAGGGTTTTGAATTGAGCCTTATTGTATTAACATTTAGATGACTGTTTTCATGGAAGGGGGAGGGTTGTCTTGATTTTTAATTTCTGAGAATTTAGAATGAACATGGTGTAATGTTAGTTAAAAAAAAGAAGAAGATGTGTCATGAAATTCATATTGCCAATGGATTATAAAATGCTGAAATACAGAGAGACCATGAATGGAATGAAATATGATCCAGGGTACATAATTCAAGGGAAAATTGCAACCAGCATTTTGTCACTCTATGCACCCTACTTGTTTACCAGATGGCCTAGATCTAGGTAGTAATATTTTCATATTCTGAGAAAAGATTTGAATGATAGTAACACTAACATGTACACCTATTATGAATGTTAGCTGTGATGGAGAGGTGTAATCTTTTATGCATTTTGCTGGAAGGTATATGAACTTTTGAAGGCTGTGTTAACTGCGCGGGTATTTGATATTGAAATCCTGCTCTAAAATACTTTGCTGAATTCAAAGAATTTTCAGCATTTAAATAGGGTAATTGTTATGATCGAAAATCTTAATTCAGAGCAGTTGCTCAGCAGGATTCGAGTGATATGGGCTAAATATTATTCTTTTTTAAAGTTTTGGAGTTTAAATGTCATTGTGTTGTGCAATACAGCCACATCACCATGTTGTCTTAGGACGAGAAAGCTTATTGTGTCTTTAAAGAAAGACTAAAATCAACACCAGATTATTTATGGTCCCTCTTGATCTGGGCAAGCATGTCAGCCATCTTGGCTATGCTTGCCTATGTTGCTTGCAATGTGTGCCATACTGTTTATTCCTTTGCTTATTTTGTACTTTGTACTTTGAGGACAATCAAATTTATTCATATTGACTTTGAATGAAGAAGTACACTGTAGACTCTTATGTTGAATGTGTATGTAAAGTTCAGATATGCTGGTAGTGCTTGGTATGCCTAAAAAGATAAATGCTATGAAAACATGAAAATTTCAAAGAGAATGTAAAATCAGCATTTTAGAAGATAAAACAAAAGGAGGGGCTCTTGACTGACATCATAATCATGTGACCAAGATAAAATGTAGCTGTCTTTAGTACAGTGAGGATTCCATTATGTCATGAATTAAGAAATATGGCTGCAATGTGCCCAAAAAGTGTGGAATGGCTTAAGATACACTATCTGAATTTTATGTCATTTTAATACACATGAGTTTTACTGTTGCCTTGTCACTAGCACAGCACTCCTAAAATTGAAGAAAAAAAAAGAGAGATGGGAAGCACACTGTTGCTCAGAAATAGATGAAAGGTATCATTTCTTCTCAATATGTATAAGTGTAATATGTGCATAAGTACAGAGTTTCAAAGATAGAGTGATGAGACCAGTCTTTCAGGATAATTGCTTCATGATTGCTTCATAATTCCAACATGTTATGGCCTACCAGCATAACTGTTCCAATCCAGACAGCGACCAGAATGCACACAGTGTAGGTCAGTATACATGTGTAACTCATACCCATTACTGCCTCAACCAAACTGTTACATAGTACTGGTACTCTGGTCTGCAGAAGAAATTCAGTCTGAAACAATGCTTGATCTAATGGTAATGGGCCAGTAAAACTCTCAACAGAGCCACAACTTTAAAAGCTGTTTATAGAAAGTAACTGTGTTCTCCATGTTAGTGAGGTTATATTAAAAGCAGAAAAGAAAAGTCCCTTAATAAGGGACATAAGGATTTGTGGCAAGTGGTGGTAGTTATGTTTGGTAAACCACAAATGCACTGTAATCACCAACAGAATAGCTACCAATTAACTCTTAAAAAAGGGGAAAAGGAAAAAGATATGCATGCAAGTTGCTGCTGTTAAGAAAGACAACACTCGCAAGATAGAGCCGTTTTGTTTTTGTTTTTCTGGAAGTGCGCCCTCTATTATACACCTCCTTCCAGCCCATTATGAACAAGGTGTCCATGATGCTGGCGCCTGCATTGTTTCCGTTGTGTCATTCAGGCCCTCTATTGCTTCTTCAGCTTTAATGTCTTTTGTCTCAAGCATTAAGTTTTATGGCCATGACTGTTAGTTTGAAATCCTAATATTCAAGGTTTCATTGGTCTTCATGCAGTGGCGGAGACAGAGGGGGGCCTCTTTAGTTTTTATTACAACAAAAGAAATAAAAAGAAAAAAATGGGGGGAGGGTGCACGTGCGCCCCCTTTTACTTTTGTAAAGGTGCCTCCCCTTTATGGAATTCCTGGATCCGCCCCTGTTCATGCATGTTGATATTTCTATGACTAAGTAGTATGTAGATGCATGACAAGTGATGAAGGTATGCTGCTCCTGGATTCACAGTTTGTGTGTCATTGTGAGCACTGATGTTATTCATGTTGACAAAATTTGTTTGGTTTATTCAGACAAGTATGACAGAGAGAACTAAATTAGTATTTAGTTGTGGTTAGACAAGATAATTTGAACATATGACAGCTCCATCTCTCTCTTTTTTTTTTTTTTATTTTGTGTATTTCAGTCAGGATATCTTATGATGAACACTAGGGCCCGAATTCACGAAGGTGGTACGAATGAAACCATGGTTTTAACCATGGACAAAAACCATGGAGCGCCAAGTGTGGCATGGAATATTTCGTTATGAAATCAGTCATTTCGTTGATGAACTTATTATTTTGTAACGAAATGACAACTTTTTGTGACTGAATGAACATTTCGTCCACGAAATGATAATTTCGTCTACAAAATCGTCAAGTTCATCAACGAAATGACAGATTTCGTAACGAAATATTCCGTGCCACACTTGGCGCTCCATGGTTTTTGTCCATGGTTTAAACCATGGTTTCATTGTACCACCTTCATGAATTCGGGCCTAGAATGCAGGCATAACTTCATTGTTGTTTGTCTGCTGTGGTAGGATACCGTTATTCTCAATGTCAAACCCCGCGGGCTTTGCAAAAAGCCAATAATAAGTAAACAATATCTTTGTTCATGCAAATTTGGAAATGGAGCACATATTTCTGCTGACACAGAAACTCAGTGTATGTTACTATTGCAAAGCCCATGATTCACTTTGTGTGCATTTTCTAGTAGAGATCTGCACAGTGTCAAGCATAGTAGCCTTGTTGTTTGCAGCCATGCACACTGACTATAGTCAGATAAATGACTATTATACTATAAGCCTCTAATATTCTTGAATGTCATGGGATTTTGAGTATTGTTATGGGATATCTTTTTGAATGGTTATACTTATCATGGTGATGGTCAATGTGTGTTTTATTCTCTTTCAAATTATTTTTAATATCAATTAATATCAATACTTGTCCCACTTGATGGAAGTGGATGAAATACAATTAGAAATGATAGTTTATGGTGTTATGTACGCAAGTATGTAGAGGTTCATCGTTTGACTCATGGCTGAACATCAACTTTGCTAGATCACTACCATCCAATATTCATAGAGCTTAGAGGACAGCTAGTGCATGGATTCCAGTTTGAGCATACAATATGTAGTGCCTTGGGTGAGTCCAGAAAATCCAGTCAAATCAAAAAAAAAAAAAAAATCGATATACATGTATGGTTCTCACCATTTTTATTTTTATTTTTTTGGTTTCTTTTCAACTAGTAATGCATGTTGTTGACTATTTGTATATTTGAAATGAGCAATAAAACAGCACATTACTATATAAGTAATAATCGTTCTTTAGTTGTTGTTTTTTCAACCTGTCTAGTGTAGTGAATGTAACCATTCTGGAGCTTCCTTTGTTTGTATGTGCTATATACAGTGTGTCTCTAAAAAAACTAAACCCAACTTCAACGGCAAATTTTCAGAAAACTATAAAATATTTACATATTATTTTTTCATGGTTAGATAGTCCAATAAGTCCTCTGTTCAATGATACCACGTAGGTTATGTAACTCTTATGCATGACTGAGCATGATTCAACTTAGTGAATGGGTGTGAAATCATCACTGTGGCAAGTTCCGTGATCAGCATACTTTCTCACATTGTACCAGATGGCTCTTTTGTTGGAGGCTGCCTGTTGGGGAACTGCACCCGAAAAGCCTCTTGAACTTCCACAAAACTTCTTGTTTCCTGGTATCGAGTTACCAGGAATACTCTCTGCTCAATTGTCAACTGTACCATGTTTGGAAAGCATATGAAGTGTGCGTGTGTCAGGAACAACCTTTGCTGAAGTTATGCAATCATAGGCCTAACATGTGACAAAAATTTAACTTCAAATATGCCCTGAATGCATGACAATAGCAAGAAATAACTTGCCACAGTGATGATTTCACACCCATTCACTAAGTTGAATCATGCTCAGTCATGCATGAGAGTTATATAACCTACGTGGTATCATTGGATAGAGGACTTATTGGACTATCTAACCATGAAAAAATAATATGTAAATATTTTATAGTTTTCTGAAAATTTGCCGTTGAAGTTGGGTTTACTCTTTTTAGAGACACACTGTATATGACAAGCATGTTTACTTCTAGAAGTGACTGAAATATTGATGCTATATAGTCATTGAAACATTAGGCCTACTGGAGAATAAGCCTCTTACCAGTGGCATCAGGGCAATCAAGCTGATGAAAACAAAAACAAAACTACCAAATGATGGTTTTCATGGCAACTGCATGGGTTGATAATGATGATGATGATGACGATGACGATGACGACGATAATGACGATGATGATGAAGAGGATATGGTAATGGTAATGATGATGCTGATGATCGCCATGATGGTAATGACACTGATGACAATGATGACGATGATGAGGAAGATGATAACGATGATGAACGTGAGGATGATGCCACTGCTGGTGCTGATGCTTCTTAGGACTTTGCTGGTGTACATAGGTAGTTCAGTCATAATGATGATGATGCTGATGATGGTAGTGGTAGTGGTGATGAGTAATGATCTTGTGATACGATGTTGAGAAAGATGAGAACATAATAGACACAGTTAATTGATAATGAAAATACTAAGAGTGATAGGCCTACTAGAACAAGTCAGAGGATAAACGACTTTTTTCTTTGAAGTGAAATCATATTTTCATTTGTGTGTGTGTGTGTGTGTGTGTGTGTGTGTATGTGTTGGATGTGTGTGTCCGTTTATATGTCTGATAGGGCCTATACATTTATGGGTGTATGGGGAGGGGCGATTTCCAAATTTTCCACTGTAGGCCTACACACACACATAAGACATACCAGCAGGGGCGGATCCAGGAATTCTGTAAAGGGCAGGGGGGGGGGGGGGGGGGGCGTGACTAATATTTCTGGTGCCACTTCCGGGTTTCATTTCATTTTTTTCTTTTAATTTCTTTTGTTTTTAGCAAAAAATAAAGGGGGGGGGGGGAGTGCACCAGCTGCGCCCCCCTCTGGATCCGCCACTGTACCAGGGCCCTGTTTTATAAAACTTGTGATACAAATCAATTAATCACAAATCTCTTGGAAGCTGCAACATCAATCGCAACCTGTGATTGATTGCAGTTCTCCGTCTTAATTTCAATCATAACTTTTTATAAGATGGATTTGCATTCAATCGTCAAGTTGTGATTGATTTGAATTAATCACAAGTCTTTATAAGACGGGGCCCAGGGAGGCGAGTCACCTCCCTGGACATATTACAACAACAACACCCACACATGAGCATTTTCAAGAAGATCATGGTGATTGCATAATAATCAGCACACTAGTATAGCCACAAGTCTGGTAAAATGCAAAGTTTGTGAGCAGTAATGAGCATAAGTTAGCTTCCAACGAATTCATGGTGGTCGAAGTGATTGTGATACCAAATCAAGTATGTGGTAACAACTGAGATTTTCTTGCAGTCATGGTTGTATGAATGTGCGATTCAATTGCAAAAACAACTCACTCTGATTATTTTCTTAATTGCCACACTACGGTCCTACTACTTGACGCAAACTAATGCAAACTGGTGCAAACTAATGCAAACTAATGCAAACTGGTGCAAACTGACGCAAACTAATGCAAACTAACGCAAATTACTAATTAATGCAAACTAATACAAACCGCTAGCGGTGAAAATTAGGCCTTACGGTGAATTACAGCACATGGACCTAGCTGGCTCTTCCCAGGGCCAGGCCACTCTAGCCCTCTCGAAACAGATATCGATCAAGTAAATCCATCCTATCGAAGAATGACTAACGTCACGTTTACTTCAACGTGTATCACACATCTCACCTCAACAGTCAACAAAAACTCGAAAAGAAAAACAACATTTTATTGAAAATTATCAAATTAATATTTTTGACCAAACAGATGTCGTTTAGATTTTAGTTTGCTTTCAAAATTCAGAAAATGTAAAACAGAATGAAGCGCAGAAATACGGACTGTAATGATCGATCATTGATGGCCGACCACAGATATAAATATAGTTCTGTGTGGCCGACCTACTAATCATTTAATGCAAACTCAACGCAAACTCCAAGCAGGAAGGTCTCACCCATAGCTCCCTGCTAGGATGCTCCAAGACACAACGCTATCCTAGGGTCTATCCTACGTGAAAACCAAAGATAGTAGATAAGCGTCTTTGGTGAAAACCAAGTAATATCGATTACAAATTGACATATCGATTACAAAATGACATCCCGAAATACTAATTACTCAGTAATGCAAACTCGACGCAAACTGCATGACACAGCGCTATCCTATGAGAAAACCACATAAATCGATTATAAATTTCGGAAAATGACACCCCGAAATACTAGCGTAATTACTAGTACAATTGTAATTCAAACCCCAAGACCCACAACTAAGCTAGAGCACTAGAGCGGATCGAGCCAACGAATGCCCAGCGGATCCGAAAATTTCCGTGGACATACGCTCACATCCGTTGCTCATCGTTCGTGACCCGCTTGACGTTCGTTGTATCCGCTAGCTGTTCGCAGAGATTCGCAGAGATCCGCCGGAGCAAAATTTTGATTTTGGACATGTCCAAAATCTTGAACGGATGACGAACGGAATGACAATCCGCTCTGTGTTCGCTTAGCATCCGCTGATTGAAAGTTTTGGTCACTCTGCATTCCTTTCTCATTCGTCCGCCGTTCGTCCAAATTCGCCCAGCAAATGTGCACAGCAACACACGTTAATCAAACGTAGATAAAAAATAGATATTCATATATATAGCACATATAATAATAATAATAATAATGATAATTATAATGATAAGAAAAAAAAGGGTCTTATTTGCCCAGGGTAGCCTCTTCAGTGTTGTCACTGCTCTACCAGAGGGCCCTGCCATTATTATTACCCCAGCGTTGCCAGGTACCCATTTATACACGTGGGATCGAGAAGGACATCGTGGGCAAAATCTTGTCCAAGGATGTAAGCACTGGGCGGGATTCGAACCCGGGTCCTCGGTTCGGGAGTCGGATCCACTATGCCACAGCCCCCCACATGACATTTCATTATACGTATTCTGACATTAAGTAATAAGAGAACATTATTCTAAACCACTGCTATAAAAGTCAACCTGTAGTAAATGGGAATCTCTGAATGGAAATTGGGAATTGTGAAAGTTCGACTCCAGTTGGAGGCACCAGACGCAATGGAGGATGTCGGACTACCAACATCATCGTCACGTGATCATCAGAAGGAAGTACACTTTTAGGGGAATCTTGAATGAGTGACATCAGGAGTACTTGGTGGTTACTTCGGCTTCCTTCTTTTTGGGGCCATTTTCACAGTCACAACTACGCATGTATCTAAAAAAAGAAGATCACTCCAAAATCTTCGAGTGATCCCTGAGGTCACTCCAAAATTAGTGAAAATGAACATTTTCACTCCAAAGTCACTCCAATTTCACTCGAAACTCACTCTTTTTTGTTATTTACTCCTTCATGATGAGTGAACAATTTCACTCTTCTTTTTTTAGAGAGACAACATTACTTGACACTGTCACTGCTCAAAATGATTTGGTAAAGTGTGCGTCATCCGAGATCCGTCACGTAATTGTCGCAGTATCGCTCTGCATATGTTGGGCATTCGCTGCTCATTCGCTTTGTCCGCTCAGCATCCGTTGGGTGGACTGTACGCATTCGCTTTCATTTGTTACTTTATCCGCTCGTTACACGGTCAGCATATGCTCATCATTCGTCAGGCGAACGTTCGAAAACCACATTTTGCTTGCGAATTCGAGCGGATACGAGCGTATCTGGACTTTGCCCAATTTTGCCCATCCGCTAGGCATTCGCTGATTTATACGCGGTAGTGTGACGGGGCCTTAGTTATGATGATGATTTTATGCGTCCATAACTTAGCACCTTCGTACCTTCAGGTGCACTTAGTAAGCCTAGTGATGTACATGAACATCATACAAGGCTAATAGACAGTGGAAATCTATGTGTGCCAAGATTTCGCTCTGATTGTCACAAATGCAGCCCAATCGTATCCTCTGTACTTGAATGGAACAGGCTAGATCATTCAATTAGATCAGCTTCTTCCATATATTCATTTAAGAGATTGTTTAAGCAAAGTTGCTATTTGTAAGTAACACACGAAATTCATTCTGGGCTTTATCATTCCTGTATAATAGCGTTTTTAATTGTTATTTCGGCATTCTGGTGAACTCTTGCTGTGGCATGGTACTTTTTATGTTACTTTGCAATGTACAGTATGCTGGTATGTATCTACACTGTATTATGTCATCTTCTGTATATACGTTTTGCTATTTAATGTACATATGTTCATCAATATTTATATTATATTGGATGGCTATGAATGGGATACCAGGGAATATTGCACGAGTTAGGGCCAATATTGCACGAATCGAAGATGAGTGCAATATTGACTCTAACGAGTGCAATATTCCCTGGTATTCCATGAATCAAGGCCATCCAATATAATTATTATCATCTATACAATCAAGTAGAGCAACCATGAACTTCACAAAATTACCCGGCTTCTACTCGTCTTTGAAGTTGACTCGGCAGTCCCATCCCAGCGCTGAAAAGGGGAAGCCCGTAAAACTGCGTTTACATTGAAACAAACACTTAGCAAGATGTTTGCGCGCTTGTGAAAAATGTAACAAAATGACGTGCACTAGTAGCAAGTATTATAAAATGGGTTCAAGAATGTAGCCAATTGGAAGCGCTGAAATGAGTCACGTGTGCGTGCATTGTTTTCTTCAGGTATGCACTAAGAAGAGTCTCTCTTCCACCTCCCTGGCCTGACGTACGTCACAATGTTTTACACTAGCAGTGCGCACTCAATCAGTTGTTACAAGTGCGTCACGCGCTACTATACGCGCTGTCAATCCTGTAAACAACTTCTAGTTCGGGCCGCGGGCTGCCACAACAGCCGGCGGCCTTTCTTGTGCAAACGTGGCGTACGTATACTCTTATACGTACGTACAGTACTTATGTGCGACGTGCGTAAATGTTTGGGACGAACATCTTCGGACATCTTGACTTTTGAGCGAGTGCTACATGTAGCTGACTGGTATTGACCCACAAAGGTACGTGAATAATGCTGTTAGTTTTCGACCCATTTTATAAAACAAATGATGCACAGGATTATTTCGTGGCGTTAGTGAAGGTGCGGCTCACTCTCGAGTATTGACAACGGTTGCAAACATGCACTCGGCTGCGCCTCGTGCATGTCGCACCATTGTCAATACTCTCGAGCGCGCCGCACCTTCACTAACACACTCTATCCTGTGCATCATTAGTATATTATACAACACCTCAGAATGATGTCGAATTGTGATTGGCCAAGAACATGTCACATGACATTCAATAGAAAATACCTATCAAACTCATTGAGAGTGACAGCCATACAATAGGCCCCTGGCATGGGCCTATTGCATGGCTCGAAGGTACTATAGCATGGCTTCGCGGGGGGCTACTAATGCATGGCCGCTCACAGAGTTCTGTGGCTCATACCCACCCGTAGCAAAGCGCCAGCAAACTACATTGTACGTGCTGGCCGGCTGCGCTGGGCTAGCTGCCGGTAAGTCTCACATACCAAGCGCGGCGGAGTACTGCAACGAAACGTTAACGTGTACGCGCAGCTACTTTACCTAGCTAGTTGCATGTATCGCGGCCTTTACACCTACTGCTGTGTTTTTACTTCTGACTCTGATCTGCTACGTGGAACACAGTGATCCCAAAATCAAGACTTCATTTCAAGTTGAGAAACCGTAATTTGATTATTTTTCTGTGTTTTTATACAAAATCATTTTCGGAAATAGACAAAGTCTAGACCTACTACTAGATCTACCAACATCTCAGATCGGCCTAACAGTCAGGCCTAACTCGATCTATTAAAACGTAAGCGTATAATGGGTATAGACCCTGCGGAGTTTGTGATTCCTGTGACTGTGTGGTCGAATCATGACGAGTGTTTGAAAGCAGTACACAGGGTGGTTTACAATTCTCTGCCTGATTGTTACATTTATTTTTGGGCCTTCCTGAGTTGGCGGTCACTAATTTAGTACTGTGATTGTGGACAAGGTGTTGTATAAAACAAATAATTTATGATTTTGTTCGTGCATTGGGGCACGTAATACCGCACTCGGCGCGAGATTCGCCACTGGTCTATTCAACGCGGCGCTACGCGCCTTGTTGAATAGACCAGTGGCTTATCTCGCGCCTCGTGCGATATTCGTGCCCTATGCACTCACAACTCATAAATTATTCGTATAATATTGAACGGTAAAAAAAACGTGGAAGACCACTATTTATTGGTGAATGGACTACCCTGACAAAAGATTAGAAATAAATAAATAAATAAATAAACGTTATCGTATGTGAAACTGACCTAAATCGATTACAAATATCGGAAAATGACACCCTGAAATCTTAATAAGCCAGTTCGTAATTAGCTCATGTGCACGTTGGTACAAATGACCTTTCTATTTTCTTAGTTGGTTGGGTACTTCACTCATATTCAAAGCAACATTAGGTATGCGTTCCAGTAAGTTTGCCCGGCGTAACACTTACCCTACAAGCAATGCTTCTATGTAGATTCCGTATTTATGGAATTCGTGTTAAACAAAAAATGATCTTGCATATAGCGAGACCAGGTGACCAGAATGGTCCGTCAAAAAACCATCGGGGGAAGCATCCATTTCTTTGTTTTGTATTGAATGCAATAAAGCATGTTTATATTGCCAAATACCAGGTTTGCAGTCAGGTGGATGTAATGGCAAGTATCATGTACAAGGATTGCATGAATAATCATTATATGACAGATGCTTATCTCCATGAATTTAAAAACCATCATGCGTTTTGCACAGTGACCTTTTTCTGCTCATGCGTAAAGTAGAACTACGAACTGGCTTATTAGTGCAAACTCAAAGACAAAACGTTACCCTATGTAAAAACGACCTAATTTGATTACAAATACACATATCAGAAAATAACACCAAAAAATATAAAAACAAATGTAGATTATAGACAACCTAGATCTCACGGAAAGTTGGAACAATCAAGCATCAAATCTCACTCTAGCAGATTAGAAGCAAATGTTTAGTTAGCGGCAGATTAAATTACATTTAAAAGGAAGAGTGGCGCATAAATGTAGAAGAAATTTTAATCCCCAATGTTTGCACTATCGAATTTTCAACCAGGAGCTTCATTTTAAGAAATACCTCAAGCACTTGAATGTTTCGAAAGGAAATTTTTATGCAAATTCCGTTGTGCTAATCACAAATCCCAACTGTTTCTTGAAGATATAATCAAATCACTTCAATTCACTTCATTCCATTTTAATCGTTCAATAATAATGATTAAAAAAATTACAGTAAATTCAGTGCGGGATTTTAACATATATAAATACGAAGCATAACAAATACAATATATATATATATATATATATATATATATATATATATATATGTATATATATACAGAGAGAGAGAGAGAGAGAGAAACACGAAATAGTACATGATAAATAATAGATAACTGAACATGCTTGCAATGCAAAGTCAAACTGAAAGGAACAATCGTAGGTATAAAAACGTGGCATAAAACCGACTCAATTGGCATGTTGTTGTTGTTGTTGTTCATTTTCCATCTGTGAAGATGGCTGGATAGCCCATATTCAGCTACACTAAGCTGGTCTTCCATGGGGTCCAGTTGGATGTGGGGTGGGACCACTTCACCGGGTTAGACACCCTGCTCTTTGCGATGAATGAATGAAGCGGGATCTTTTGCGTGCATAAGCTGTGACTCTCTCATACACGGGACCTCCATTTTATGTCCTATCCGAGGGACAGAGCGTTTTGCCTCTTGCTAGAGGGGACGGTATGTTTACGCACAACATTGCTCAGTCCAGACTCGGGTTCGAACCCGGGCCGCGTGATCGTGAGGCAGACGCGCTACCGACTGAGCCAACTCACCGCCCTCAAAACTCCAGAAACCTTCCCTGTTGCTGTGTTCCCAGTCTCACCTCCCCCCATGTCAGCCCGCGATAAACTGAAACAACTCAAACCAACTCGCCCTAAAATACGACACAACAAGCAAATTAACACATACAAACACAATAACAGTGATCGATTATATCATCATCTACATTTCTTTCTACATTCCACCATTTGTGTTGCACGTAATCACTTTACAATACTGAGATATACAAGATAACAAATATATTGTAATTATACGTCAATTTGCCAGGAAAAAAATATGAAGGGAGGAGTACCAGTAGAGAAAAGTATGAAAAACAAGAATGGAAAAGGAAGCGGAGGTATAACAGCTCATTTAATAACATAATGTATATATATCAAACATCAACTTTTACATCAAACATCCGAAAAACTGTAAAATCCCAAGATGGTGATCCAAGGTGATGATAATGACTCGTCTGTGGCAATGACTGTAAAAATTACAATCATTATGATGGTGAAGCTGATAATGAAGGTGGCGATAATGCTGTCGTTGAGATGATAATGATGGTGATTAAAAACAAGCAAACGTGGGATCTTCAGTGCAGTTTCACTTTTTTACAATACCGTCCCAACCCGACAACTTTCCAAACCATAAATCACCGCAAATTTGTCCCCTATCTATCACAATTCGTCCATTTGAAAGCCCAAGACTCCACCAAAACACCCGCTCATCACAGAAACAATTCCGACAAGCTCCTGCTGACCCCTAACCTCCCTCAAATTACTCAATGACAGTAGTATTCCACGTGAAAACATTGGAAACAAAATTATCAGATAACGGACAGGCAGGCCTCTGGTAGCCCATTAAAGGGGGCAACCTCACGGGCGGCCTCGGGAAGTTCAGCTACTAATGAGTTAACGGGTACTATTAAAAAATCTAATTGCAAATGGAATGAAAGAATTCAGATATCGGTTTGTCTTGCATTTTGCAGAATGCCGTCGTTTGCCAGATCTCAACCAACAGAAACATTGATGAAGGGGGTGTTAGGGGTCCCTCAAGATATTCACTATACTTTCCTAAGAATTTTTCCTTTAATTTCTAGGGATCAAATTGCGATGAGAATAAAAGTGATGAATTTCATTACCTTTTCATTGCAGCCTCCTATAGTGAGCATCAAAAGAAATACTGAATAAGATATCACAGGAAATACCCGAAATGAAGGTGGATCAATTATTTATTGTGAAAAGAGGGCAGACATTTCTAGTTAAACCAAGTTTTGTAGTTATATAATGACACATGTTTAGATGACTATTGTCCCTTTCTTAGTTACTGCATAAGCTTTTTCCAGGCCGTTACTTCTTTATCTGTAACGTGTCTTTTCACTCTCCCCCTCTTTCTCTTCATTTCTCCTCCTCTCGCTCTCATCTCCATTTTCCTTCATTCTTTGTTCACTTATCATATGCATATATTTCCGTACGTCTTTTTTTTTCGCGTTGTTTTTCTCAACTATAATATGTGACTCTTATTTCTTTCATTCTAAATTTGAGCAGCTGTGCTCATGTCATCAGTTTTGGGTCCTTCTCACTTTCGTCCCCCTCCCTTATATTTCTCCCCCCCCCCCGTCATATTTTCCTCTTTTTTTTTGGGGGGGGGGGGGGTCCCTGTATCGTGTATTAATAGTTCTGTATTTTTTATATTTCTGTACATTTTCTTTGTTCTTTTCATCAATCGTATTTCACTCTCATTTACTTTATTATAGCTATTTTGTATATTTTCAAAGTAACTTGCAACTCTGTTTGCATTATTGAATTGGTAACGTGAAATATGACTTGACATTGGACTCCGATACCCAGAATATGGGTTGTTGAGTGAAGTAAAATTTTAACTTTTCACTAACCACACTGAGCACTGCAAATACGTGAAAGGAAGGTGTCAATCGATTAACAGGTTCTGAAATGCAAACTCCTGAGCGCAGTTGGTCGTAAAATATGTCTCCCATTAAATACTGACAATTGCTGTACCGAAACAATCAAAATCACATTAGCTATATTAATAGTTACCTCTGTATATCAGTACTTTCATTAATGTTTCTTCACAACAACAGATAAAACTAAACAAATTTATATACAACTTATTTGACACATCGACAGCCTATCATTTGATTTAAGAGACAATTTAGGAATAGAATATCACAACAATGATATGTTTGAAATCCTTCTGTTCGATATCTGCTCCTCTCTTCATCTCTTCTTTTCCTTCTAATCTCAGTTTGTGTCATTTATTCCTTCTCTTTTTTATCCTTCCATCACATTTTCTGTTATCAAGCGGGGCTTTAGTTTTTTTTTTGATACCATTGTGGTATCAATACTTTGTTGTAGTTGTTATACACGTAATAGATATTCTTTTATTTCCATATACAATGTGGTAGATATTGTGTTTCTCAATAATCTTGATTTCAGTCAATTAAAGCAATGATCCCAGGGGCATCGATCCGTTTCA
Organism: Diadema antillarum; assembly: GCF_040938485.1. Lineage (NCBI taxonomy): Eukaryota > Metazoa > Echinodermata > Echinoidea > Diadematoida > Diadematidae > Diadema > Diadema antillarum. The sequence continues at coordinate 1,689 of NW_027272124.1, read as the reverse complement.
ATGATGCTGATGGGAAAGGGAAGTAGTATTAGTATGTCTCGGGTGTCTAACTTGTGGGTATTGTTCAGGACAATATAGAATATGGAATATGAATATGAAAATGATATATGAGTTACGAAACATGAATATAGGATACATAAAAAGGAAATTGCAAAAATGAATGAGGAATGAAATAAAAAACAAATAATGTCATAGGACGTATTGATGAGTGAAAGGGGTAATAAATGACGTCACTAACTGCGACATTCAAAATGACGTCAGGAGCTTAACTCATTTCCATAACTGACTTCATAGGTTGCATTAAGGTAATATCGGGGTGGCACACTCTACATCTGCACTTCACTCCCTGGGTCCTTCGCAAGTGCAAGAAAAAAGAAAAAATGCCCCCCCCCCCCCCGAAAAAAAAAACTCACAGGGGGGGCTCTGAGCCCCACCCCCTGGGTCTGTGTACTCTTGCTCTGAGCCCCACCCCCTGGGTCTGTGTACTCTTGCTCTGAGCCCCACCCCCTGGGTCTGTGTACTCTTGCTCTGAGCCCCACCCCCTGGGTCTGTGTACTCTTGCTCTGAGCCCCACCCCCTGGGTCTGTGTACTCTTGCTCTGAGCCCCACCCCCTGGGTCTGTGTACTCTTGCTCTGAGCCCCACCCCCTGGGTCTGTGTACTCTGCTCTGAGCCCCACCCCCTGGGTCTGTGTACTCTTGCTCTGAGCCCCACCCCCTGGGTCTGTGTACTCTTGCTCTGAGCCCCACCCCCTGGGTCTGTGTACTCTTGCTCTGAGCCCCACCCCCCTGGGTCTGTGTACTCTTGCTGGTCTGAGCTAGCCCACCCCCCTGGGTCTGTGTACTCTTGCTCTGAGCCCCACCCCCTGGGTCTGTGTACTCTTGCTCTGAGCCCCACCCCCTGGTCTGTGTACTGGTTGTCTCTGAGCCCCACCCCCTGGGTCTGTGTACTCTTGCTCTGAGCCCCACCCCCTGGGTCTGTGTACTCTTGCTCTGAGCCCCCACCCCTGGTCTGTGTACTCTTGTGGTCTGTGTACTCTTGCTCTGAGCCCCACCCCCTGGGTCTGTGTACTCTTGCTCTGAGCCCCACCCCCTGGGTCTGTGTACTCTTGCTCTGAGCCCCACCCCCTGGGTCTGTGTACTCTTGCTCTGAGCCCCACCCCCTGGGTCTGTGTACTCTTGCTCTGAGCCCCACCCCCTGGGTCTGTGTACTCTTGCTCTGGGCTCCCAGCCCCCTGGGTCTGTGTACTCTTGCTCTGAGCCCCACCCCCTGGGTCTGTGTACTCTTGCTCTGAGCCCCACCCCCTGGGTCTGTGTACTCTTGCTCTGAGCCCCACCCCTGGGTCTGTGTACTCTTGCTCTGAGCCCCACCCCCTGGGTCTGTGTACTCTTGCTCTGAGCCCCACCCCCTGGGTCTGTGTACTCTTGCTCTGAGCCCCACCCCCTGGGTCTGTGTACTCTTGCTCTGAGCCCCCACCCCCTGGGTCTGTGTACTCTTGCTCTGAGCCCCACCCCCTGGGTTGTGTACTCTCTGAGCCCACCTGGGTCTGAGTACCCCACCCCCTGGGTCTGTGTACTCTTGCTCTGAGCCCCACCCCCTGGGTCTGTGTACTCTTGCTCTGAGCCCCACCCCCTGGGTCTGTGTACTCTTGCTCTGAGCCCCACCCCCTGGGTCTGTGTACTCTTGCTCT